>NW_011966479.1:11519-17214 GCF_000949405.1 Vollenhovia emeryi | reverse complement strand
GTGTCATTGCACATGTAACAGATATAAAGTGAAGTAATCAAGAATTAGAAAAACAAATTAAGTGAAATCAACTATTTTGTAAAGCAGAATATTCTTGTGTGCATCTACACTGAATTGTGCGAAAGTGAAATGTGCGAAACTGAAATGTGCGAAACTGAACTGTGCGACACTGAACTGTGCGACACTGATCTGTGCGACACTGAACTGTGCGACACTGAACTGTGCGCAAAAGAACTGTGCGCAACATTATGTGTCCAATAGCACTGTGTGCAATTGCAACGTGTCCAATTGTACTGTGCGCAATTGAGCCTCTCCCGCGGAGCTACCGAGATCCCGCTCCTTTCCGGCGCGTTATCCTTATCCCCTTTTTGGGTTTTTGACGACGACTCGATCCGTCCGCATCCCGCGCTTCTCGCGCCCGGCGACCGCACTCCCCGTCGTCGGCGCGCCCCTTCGCTTAAGACCCGCGCGCGACAGCGAGAGCGGGACGGAAACACCCGTCCGTCCGCGTATCACGGGAGGGCGGAAAACAAGAAGAGAAGAGAAAAGAAATAATCGTCGCAGTAAATATCCATTGTTATATTTGTCGTAATTTGTTGATGATATCATTACTTTTGTAGAGAAGATAGTTTTGTAGAGAAGATTTTTGTAGAGACAATATTTTTGGAAAGATATTTTTATAAAAATATTTTTGTAAAGAAGTACAATATACAGTAGGTACAATATACAGAATATATTTCGAGGTGTTCTTTTTATAAACGATAAGTTTAAAGATACCGTTATCTTCCAAACGAAACAATATATGCGTCAGCGCTAAGGTTATTTTAATGGCTCATAACACTTCGTAAAGAAACAAAAAACCAATGGAGAACCATGCTAAATACAAAGTAGTAGTAAAGTAGGAGCAACTTACGAGGGCGACTGACGAAACAGTGCATAGACTTAACCGTTAACGAGGAACATTACAAAAAAACGCGCGAGTCAACTACAGAGTGCGTCGTTTTGCGAGTCCGTCGCGTCTATCGAGGTTTTCGATCTGCGAAGGGCTCGTCGCCTTAGGTTGAGCATTGTTTTTGCCACCAACCACACAGCACCACTTTCGCATATGTAGCGCAGTGCATCTACAAAGTCAATAATCAGGCAATGCGGTGGATAACCGGTTGTGTGCGCCTCGATTCCGATCGTTTTCAGCGCCGTTTTGACGTTCGTCTCCGGACTGGGCGCCATCCGCGATGTTTTCTTGATTTAGGACATCTTTGTGGCGACCGGGCCGGGTAGGACGCACTGGACGACGATCCCTCTCGACGCAGCTTCCGTAACAAGGTCGGCGCTGAGCTTGTTTATGTACGCTTTACTGATAGCATAAACGGTTAAATACGGGCTCGGTATAGCCGAGGCCGTTGAATTCACGTTGATGAGCACCCCTTTTCCCCGCTCCATCATGCCGAGCAATACCGCTCTCGCAACTCCGGTTGTTCCGGCCACGTTTAGCTGCAGTATTCTCGCGAGAATCTCCTTCGAAACCTCGGTGAACAGTTCGGGATAGTCGTAGCTCGCACCTGCATTGTTGACGAGGACGTCGACGTCCAAGTCTTGCGTCACTTTGGCGATTTCGGCGTAAACAACCTGGCCATCGGTTGAATCAGCTTCTACGACGCTAGTCTCTACTTCATACTTGCGTTCGATTTCAGCGGCTACGTCCTTCAGCCTGGACAACGACCGTGACACCAAGACCAATGTTAATACCCACCTTGGCGAGCGCCTTAGCGTACGCCTTTCCAATGCCGTCCGTCGCGCCCGTCACCACCGCCCATTTTCCCTGCATTCGTAGATTGATTCCAAATCCAAGATTAGGAGCGATCAACTTCTTCCACGCCACAAAGTCGATCTTCACGACGATCCTCAAACCGACGAGCGCTAATAACACTAGACATATCTTCTCCCACCAGAGCAGCACCATTCTGAACTCAACCTCTACTGGCAATCGACTCCTCTTCTACCGGTCCTCCCGATCATCGGATCACCCGACGATAAATAGTGAACTCCGTTCTTCACTGGGCGTGCAGCGACGTACTATAAAAGAATAATGTATATATGTATTTAGTAAAGCCCTCACTGATGTTATAATTCGAGACAGAATTGTATTTGTAATTTTATGTATCAAACATTTTCAAAAAATGTTTACAAATGTTTTCTGTGTTACACGATACGTAAAATTATAAATAGAATTCTGTCATGAATTATAGATCATTTAAAGCACATATACTTAAAATAACAAATTATATTATGAAAGTATTGTATGTACCTTTTTCAATTTTGTTCATTTTGTATCTCTTCTTTTGTTTTTTTAGATATACGGTCGCCGGCATGTTGTAACCATGACTTCAATACCTTCTGCACATCGGCGATGGAAATGTTCCGAGTAGTAATAAGGGTTTCTGTAAAATTTTCACAATATTAAAAAAATTCCATTATAAAAAAATTTTTAGCAGAAAAAGAAATAGGAAATACTATAAAGCACATACCAATAATGAGGTTAATGAATTTCATGTTTTGAGTTTCTATCTTATTTTTTTTACTGGTCCAAGTCATTTGGTAAGCTAACGGGTCAGCTATCGTTAAACGCATAGCGTTTCGTGCATGTTTATGTGGGGTTATACCTCCTATTGTCCGAATCATTTTTTGCTGAAAATATGTATCAATTTATCTATAAATTATTAACTTGTAATATTATGACTCCCGGGCTCTCGCCGGCCATGTTAGAATCGTGACATGAAATGATACGCCGAGAATTCTCGCGTGCCATTTCCAAATAAAAAGATATTTGGATGAAAACACACTTCAGATCGCTGTAACACATCTATCAAATGTTCCGAAAACTATCCATTTCCCTTGACAGTTAATAAACAGCCAAAAAATGAATATGATACGAAACCTATAGTTATATACAAAAGGCTTTGTATACACATTCGTTTTATGGCTGTTTAATAACTGTCAAGGGATGTTTCGGTAACACTGAGGCCGACCTCAGGCCGAAACTTTAAATCGCGGATTCCGCCTCGACAGAGACGCGAAGTGAGACGAAACTTATTCTGCCTGGATCGCGACGCGCACTCGAAAGTTGGATGCAACGAGGCCGGTCAATGTTAGATCGAAATTCCGGATCACTTTTGTTCTGAATGTAGAGCGAAAGAACCTTTTGAGCGTCTTTTAACTTAATCAGTTGAAGACCCGTCCGAATCACCGTTATTCGTTGGCGATAAAAGTACACGTGATTGACCGAGTCAAAGTCGGTGAGGAGATAACTTGTTTATACCGAGCGATGAAACGGCAAATTTGACTTGCGGAGACAAAGGAAAAATGCGAAACGGGCCGGAGTTTAATTGGAAAGTAAAAGTTCACTCAGATTATTCAGGTGGTTTAAGATGATCTTAATTACGCCTGATGAGGGAACTCATCATCGTGAACCCCCCTTTTGGATGAAACAATTACAAATTAGCAACATATAAAATTTAAGTGAACAAAAGGAACGATGATTGAAATCAAGGTAGTTCTCGGTTACACAAGGATCGGAAAGACAAAGAATAGAAGGAACTTTGACTCGATCCGCGACCGATAAACTTCGCGGTAATAAACGGCTGATTTTCGATACCGGCAGTTCGCGACGAACGATGTACGAAGCAGCGTTATTACGGACACTAGATAATTGCACGATATGATTTAACTGAAAGCTAAAGCACGTGTGTTCCGCGAAAAGATCTCGCGGCCCCGTGTCGCGAAGAGAGGCGCGAAGAGAGGGCAATCCGCCGAAACTCGACGCGGATTCGGAGAATAGTTAGGCGAATCAGCTGTTGCGACTACACGCGGTCGCGGCGTGATCGCCGCGCAGCTGATCGACAGCGACCGTTTTCCCCAAGTATCGCGCTCGCGCCGCGTACCGCGAGCCCAGGCCCGAACAGAAGAGGATAGTTTTCGGAACATTTTATAAGTGTGCTAAAGCGATCTGATGAAGTGTTTTCATCCAAATATCTTTTTATTTGAAAATGGCATGCAAGAATTTTCAGCATGTCATTTCAGCTCGCCTCTAACGTCACAATCTAACATGGCCGCGGCAAGTTTATCTAGAAGCTTTAGGGCCTAAGCACAAAGATTGTCGTAACCATTGTCGACAGAGTCGTAAACGTAAGTCAGAGACGTTCAACGCACAATCCGCGTATCCGTGGAGACGACCAACGTTCGTATCAAGCATTATGCGTTGAATTACGTTTCCAACTTACGTTTACGACGCTGTCGGCAACGGTTACGACCAGTTACGTCAATATTTTAAACATACAAAAAAGTTTTTCACGTTAAATAACGATTTTTCAGAACTATTAAGTTAATGCTTTAAATATAGTTAATATAAGACTAAAGAAAATTAGGAAAAATGCAGTCAAAAAATTGTTTCGCTGATTCAGCCAGAATTCTAACTGTCACAGTTAGAAAATATCGCTGTTTTTGTATCTGCTAGAAAATTGTCTGTGGCATCTAAAATTTACAGCACCAATATTCTAGCAATATCTGCATGAAAATGTAAGTCCCGTAACCAAACATGTCTAACTGCGTTTGATGAAAGTAAGAATCGGCGGCGCAGCTACAAGAGCTTTGTGAAGAATATAGCTAGGGTATATGGCTGTAGCACTGAGACAGTACAACAATCTGTTTTAGATGTTACAGCTAGTTTTTTTGGCACTGTTCGAGATTCATTTCTGAATCTCGGTCAGTTCGTCACCGGCGTGATGGCAGCATCAGCCGGGTCAGATCGTGCAGCGCCGCAGGAGCGCTGCGCGCGCATGCCCGATCGCGACGCGAGGCGACCGCGCGACTTCACGTACGTTACCGGCGCTTTTGGCTCATGGCAACCGTACCTAGTACACGCGTCGTGTAGTGCTTAAGACTTTAGAGTGCTCTTGTGGACTTTTCTCATCGAAGAATAGACTCAGTGCGGACACGTAGTGAACTCAGCAGTGCGACTCAACCCTGACAGCTCGGGATACAGCATCACCGGCGGCTCAAGCTCACCACGCATCGCGCACGCCGGCGCCGCGTGGACACGGCTCACGGGCATCGACATCACGAGGCCGGTTCTCGATAAATACTATCGACCCGTGCAAGTGATAAAAGACTTTTCATCCACCGTTAATTCATAGACTGCTCAACTGTAAGCATTTTACATTTATTAAACGGACCACACGATATTTTACTCAATCGATCCGAGTTACGATCACGTGATTTCTACCCTCGCAAGCGTGCATTCGTTCCCTGAGCCTCTCACCGCTAAGTCCTCTCACCCTGCTTCCATCCGCAGCGGTAACCAGCGAACTCTCCTCGCGAGATTCGCGAACAGGCACCGACTGCTATATTAATTACTCTTATATATAGGACTCTTTCAGTCTTATATATATGTATAATATACACTGCTCAAAAGAAATATGGCATAGAAAAATTTTATGCAAAAATTGGTCAACTTTGACTGACGGTAACTCCGTGAAAAATCATCGTAAAATTATGTTCTTTTTTTTTAATTAAAGCTTGAAATCTCTACTTTAAGATGCTGTATTTATTTTTTAGGTGCGATGCATCCCTACCACTGTAACACCTTAAATGTGAGGGCATGTTTGTTATATTGAAAATTGCAAAGTTTGACGGAGTGCAC
>NW_011966479.1:4664-10503 GCF_000949405.1 Vollenhovia emeryi | reverse complement strand
TATCACATCAAGAGTAACAAAGTTTATTATGATTATTATAATTATATAAATACAACTGTTTTTAAAATATTATATTTAAATGTTTAATTTAATTTAATATTTAATTTTCATCCTTACAATGTTATTAATACTATTAAAATGATGCAACGTAATCATTGCTTTCCATCAGTTGACTATGGTTGGTGTACATCATTAACTTTAGCGAGTTACAAATATTCATTTCGAGAGACATCGAAATTAAGTAGTTTTTAAAATATTATTTGAAAAACTATTTAATTTCGATGTCTCTCAAAATGCATATCTATTTGTAACTCGTTAAAGTAAATGATGCAACGTAACATATTGCTCTCCATCACAGCACCGGCAAAATAATAAAGGTAAATAATGTAACAGATCAGTGACTAAGATTGCTACTGTTTTGGCAGTATTAATAACATTGTAAGCATGAAAATGTTCACTATATGTTATACATGAAAGAACATTACATATGAGACAACATTGCCATCAAGATTTACTAGAATGGAGGAAATAATACAAAAATTAGGCCCACCATCATCATCTATTTCTATTGCTACGCATATTCCTTTTTTATATAAAGTTCCTTTAAAAGTGAGAAAAGTATGTTGCATAAAGCCATTACTAAAATTTTCTGGAAGACATAATGTGCTATGATAATCTGTTTTCTCTTCAGGCCCTACTTCTAACACAGTATCAAAACCTTTTTGAGTCATAAATCGATACGCACAACGAAGTTGTTGTTTTACAGCTAAAGTATAAGCAATATTATTTCTAGAACGAGTAGCCTTAGCATCTTGGACAGCTGGTTGATGATTAGCTTCAAATCGATCACAAGCCAAATTAATAAGAGCACCACACTGAGACAAAATTGATGAATAATGAACCATGTGATGGTGTTTAGGTTTCAGTGTATCGTGAAAAAGATTAATATACAAACGATGATGCTCTGCAATTCTCTCTTTTAATACCTTAACGATCTCTTTCTGCACTTGTCTACACAAAATAATATCAAGGATATCACGCAGAACTAAATAAAAGTTCCATACAGGATCGTTATGAGGAATAAGGTCACCTACAAGTAGAGCAAAGATACGAACAAAAGTACGCATTTCACTGGCAGTCATTTTTACAGACCTGTTGCGAAGAGCTGTTTCTTTAAACTGAGTGGGTTTATTGGTTATAGTTTTATCATAATGAAATGTAACAAGCCGAAAGTTAAGTATTTCGACAGTAAAATAATTTTTCCCAAAAATTAGGTCATATAAAATGTGGCTCATATCATAGACGCAAACTCCTTCAAACACATCATGCATGATGTCAACACTTGGATTGTCAGTTACCTCAAAAGTCTGAACAGCGCTTAACACAGACTCTCCACTGACTCCAGTTAGAGATACATTACTAGTTCTACAGTCAATAGTATGTTGTACTTTATCTCTTAGTAAACTTGAATCTTCCACTATTTGGGTATGAATTACAGATTTATGAGCATGACAAAGACGACATGGAAAATTTGCACTGAAGCCCTCTGCAAAACCAAGCATTGAATGGAGAGCTAAATTGTCAGCAACTAGAAGAGCAATTGCAAAATATACTGTGTACACAACACCATTAACAGTAATTTCAATACCATTATTGAATAAGAAGTTCAACTCGTTAATGAAGATTCTGAATGTTTGCTTATTCCCATAATTAATACGATCAATAGTGTTAAAAAGCAAAGCTAAAAATATATTATCTAAAGAGCTTTGAAATTCTGAGGGAAGGCATGCTAATTTTATATAGACAGCACCAAGTTTGGCACTATGAGAACCAATTTCTTTGTCAACTTCAAAATCATCATAAAATACAAACAGAGGAATCACAAGCCTATCACCAAATAAATTCTTTTTTTTCTGCCAATGAGATCCGTGAATATAGTCAGCACATAAACTTTCACATGAAAGTTTTCGTAGAACATTCATAATTACATTAAACACATTTGATAGCTGTAAAAACACTTTCAAAACTTTTCTTAAAGATATAAATTGTCCTTTAACATTGTCAATCTCAACAAGTACTGTGCCATTCACTTTTTTGGTAAATGTATCTGGGGCAATTATATAATCCTCAGGTGCAATATAAAACCCAAATTTTTTCAAAAACTGTAGTCTTAAGTACTCTGAAAGTAAACCTTCGAATGGATTTTTTAATACATTAAGCTTAGAACAAATGTCATCGATAATGTTTGGGTCAACATTTTGATTATGAAGTATGGCTGTAATACCAGCAGATAGTGGAGACACATTAGTGGATAAAAAATCTGTAGTATTTTCTATATAATCTTGAACCATTTTACGGGGACCAGGTTTACTATAGAGTCTTCCTATTAGCGTAGAAGCATAAGTTCTGATTACAGTTTTCAAACAGATTTGACTAAGTGCAAATTCACCATAGGAATTGTGCGTAGATGGAGAGACTTGGTCATCTCTGCCTTCATTAGTATTAAGTTCGCTGACATATAAACTGTCACCAGACAGAACAGTAAAATCATCAAATACTATCTCCTGAACATTTGTATCATTTGATAAAGGAAGAGATGATAATGGAATCTCATTGGGCACCAAATCGAGAACATTCTGAGGAGGTAAACAATGGAACTTATTAAAATGACGTCTAAAAGCACTCCAGTTAGAACATTGTTGATAACATCCAACATGAGCACATTTGAAAAAAAATTGCACATTGCTTCCTCATCATGTGGCCGAGTTTTTTTTTTAAATTTTAAAGGTGAAATGTGAAATTTGGAGGCAATAGCATTATGGCAGGTTGTGTAATCAAATTTGGCTTCCTCATAGAGGAAGCTTTGTAAGATAATCTGCAAATTAAAAGAATGGACAATGCCAATTATAACTTGATAAAATTAAATTTGGAAAATTAGAAAGTAATTCGTAATGAAGAGGGCAGGTGATTATTGTAAATTTGGGTAACATAATAGAAGAGGGTTTTGTGAGTAGACGTGAATTATGGAAATTGCTTAGTGCAGAATGTTTATTCCCATACAAAGCTTTCTCTATGAGTAAGCCATATTCAAGTTTCTCATTCTCTTCCTCCTTGCATACCATCGAACATGAGCACATTTGAAAATACTACGTTTATCGTCAAGTTTATGAATAAGTTTTAAATGTCTGTGTAACAGATTAATGTTACGTAATTCAATTGCACATATAAAACAGGACGGCATTTTAATAGTTATATAAAATTATATAACTCATGATAATGGCAAATAAAATTTTCACATGTAACCTACGTCACAGCATATATAAATTAAAAAAACCTACGCCATAGCATATATAAAATAAAAAAACTAAGTTCAATTACATTAAAAGCCATTGTCAGCAATACGAAGTCCAAATATAAATATAAGTAAACTCGCAATAACTTTTGGCTTAAAACTAAAAGACTCATATCAGTACGAACAAAACAAAACTTGAAAATGTTTGCATATTACAATATAAACTATAATACTTACAATGCGATAATAAAACAGTCTTATATCCTATTTACGAAATTTTTTAAATAATTTTGGAAGTTGAGCATCAGACTTCCATTCATCAAATGGAGTTGTTAACTCGTACAGTTCTTTTTTAATAAGTCTCCACAAACGGTAACTCTCTGGAGAGTATTCAAGATGAGCTGCATGAATGATCTTAAAACACAGATCCAAGGCTCTTTGTGGTGATTGAGAAACAAATGTGGTCTCTGTATCCACAATTACGTAACATGTATCTATATCATTTACAGATGATCCACATACAACAACATATGGCTGCACTGTAATGTCCCAATACGTTAATTTTTTGTTTCTTTCTTGCACAAAGGGTAAAAGTTTTCCAACACTCTATAAGCAAAACAGAAATATAATCAACAACAGAAAAGAAGATAAGATACACATTAAATTTAATCGCTGTAAATTTTTTTAAACAAAAAATATGTGTAAGCATATTTGCTTTGTAGGATAAATACCTCAATGTGTGAAATAACTCCCTCCTGGATTTCTGCAAAGGGCGGTCTCCATGTTTTATTATTATTGGATTGTCGGGTCACAGTTACGACAGTATCCAAATAGCACAAATTTTTTATTTCTGTTAAAATATAAAACTTTATTTACTTATAGTATAAAAGCCAAACTTAACTCCTACAACATAATGTATTCTTTCCTGAAAGTAAAAATATTTGTAACATTACCAACTGAAACTCCTTCTTCTGATATCAATAACAAATTATCTTTCAGAGCATCACATTTACTTTCTTCATTGTTGAGAGCTTGTATAATACGCTCACAGAAACCTGTCAAAAGAGCTGTAGGCTTTAAGTTTTTGCTCAAGATACAGTAAATCAAAATCTATTTGAAACTAAAACAAAAAATACATAAATAAGCATCAATTTATCATATGATAAAATCCAGATTAATAAATAATAATTATAATTAATAATAGAGATCAATATATTTATAATATTAACCAAAGTATAATATTACCAAAGTATATCCAAATTTTTCTCTTAAAGCTGGATATTTCTTCATATAAGTTGAGACATTTTCCAACTCTTTCTTGTCCTGTCTTGCTTGTGTGGTTTCTAAAATTGCACTACTTTTGAACTTGCCTTTACCACTGGCTTTTCCCTTACTATTCCTTTTATTTTGATTCGCAACTCGAGATTGTATATGTAACTCTGTAACTCTATGTTTAGAAGTGTCGGTCCAATATTCTACTACTGTAGACCAGGGCTCAGTGTTTTCCTCAAGGAACTTAAGCTTGGCTTGTAGATCATCATGCACTGACAAAAATCACAAAATAAAGTACAAAAGTAGAATAAAACAATTGAGAACCTTTAAATAAACTATAAAAGTACAAACAACAAGGAAAAACGCCGAACATTTGTGTTCATTTTGTATATTCTTATTAAAGAAAGAAATGCAAAGAGGCAACATAACTAACCTTCTAAATTATCTTCAATGTCAGATTGATTTTTGTTTTCAGTAATGACACCAAGTGCTTTAAACTCTTTTCGAACAGAATAGTACTTTGTTACTAATTTTCCTTTGGCCACAAAGTTTTGTCCATCATTGTTTTTATATGGAATAAAATACAATTCCTGTCAAGAGAAAATCAACGTTAATACAAAATTCAAGGAATAAAGTAAAGTTTACATGTTTAGTAATAAAAGCTTGCTAAAATTTTGCCTTACACTATCCTCTTCAGGAAATATAGACTGTATTGCTCGTACAAATTCAGCAAATCGTGTACTTGAAATCCTAAAAATAAAGAAAAGTTCTAAGAAAGAGAAAAATTTCTTACAACTGAAAAATTATAATAAATGTAAAAGAACTAAGTAAAAATTATAAAATTATTAACAAGTATGTTTACTTTTCAGATCTGCTCAATTCATCTTCAATAATAATTTCTGTTAATTTGTTCCTGTCTTTATCCTTCTTGAAACAAGGAGTTTGCTTTGCCTGTTGTAATCACGAGACACGGTAGTGTCTCGCGCCAAGTATAAGCGACTAAGTATAAGCGACAAGCTAAACCACGCGCGCGACACCGACCGTGTAAGTTTACGCGAGTACACGAGTTGACGGCAGTGATGCCAGCTTGGACTACCAGCTACATCGCTGTCGCGATGGTGGGGATAGAGTGGGGATAGCACGTCTGCGCGCGCACGCACGCACACAGGCAACACGCCGCATATACGCGTCGAGCGCACACGTATATGCGGCGTGTTGCCTGTGTGCGTGCGTGCGCGGGCAGACGTGCTGTCCCCACCATCGCGACAGCGATGT
>NW_011966479.1:0-4342 GCF_000949405.1 Vollenhovia emeryi | reverse complement strand
AGCTGGTAGTCCAAGCTGGCATCACTGCGTGGGTCCTCTTTTGGGTCAGAGAATTTAATCTCTTTACCCGGGGACGGAACCTGTGCAATCTTAAAATTACCAGGGAATGAAATGGGAGGTTTTATTTATTTATTGGTAGTTTTTTGCAATTTAAACTTTATTTATATATATGTACATAATGATATATATACATATGTATTATGCATTATGCGCTACGCAGGAATCTGTGTTTTCCGCTTAAGACAGTGATGATATATTTTATTTTCAATCTACTAGTACATTTCAAGTCTAAGTTTATTCTCTTTACTTTTGAGATATACATAAAATGTTTGTCCAATAAAATATTTTTGCTTTCAATTTTTTCTCTCTTCTTTCTATGTTTTAGAATAAGAATAATGATCGCACAAAATTATGTCAAGATAATAATGAAAGTGTTAATCCTGTCTCTGATGCATCGGAACTAGTAAGTATGTTATGACATTTTGTCTCATATAAAAAAAAAGATTTTTCCACTGTACATTTTATCGTCCGAAAGATTAATGCAAAATATTTTCGTAACATGAAAATATTTCTTTATTTTACTGTACGTATCTTTTTACTTTTAAATTATTATATCCTTTTTTGTTTTAAGGATAACAACATAACATCTGACAGTATTAGAAACGAGATTACTACTTCTCTTTCATCTAAAGTCTAAACCAGTAAGAATTATTTGATACTTATTGTTATATAATATTGTAGGAAGGACTGGTCGGGTTTTCGCTCGTCTACTCAATCAAACACTCTCGTCTTAAAATATAATGTGTCGATCTCTTTATTAACCTCCGACCAGAACAGCAACTGCCTTCAGACTAACTTGTGCCCGGCGATCCGAGCACTCCTCCGCTCACACGTTCGCCTGCGCCATCCGGTTACCGATAATGTTGGTAAAGTCGCATCCCACATTCAGCCATTCTGAATCATCATACGCCTCGGATGATGGTGATACATGTGCGAAATATCAAATCGCTAAGTCGGGTGTACATTCAAGTTGTCGAATCAACAAATAAACATTACATCGTGTGATTACATAAGGTCACGCTTAAATCTATACTTAAATCTATGTTTAGATCTATACTTAAATCTACACTTAAATCTATACTTAAATCTACGTTACGACTCCGCTACGAGGCCACGGTTTAATATATTCGGCACAAGTAGATGTAGACATCGGTCCCTCGTGTTCGCCTAACTTAACAACATCATATGTGTCATTCGATTTGACTTTGTTAATCGTATACGGCCCTAGATATTTAGCACGTAGCTTTCGCCCAGGTCCAAACTGAGTGCGTTTTATCGCTACTAGGTCACCAACATTATACTTAGATGGAGTCTTGCGTCGCAGGTTATAGGTTTTACAATTTTCCGATTGAACTTTCGAAATCTGTTCTTTCGCTCTTATTCTGAATTGATCGCGTTCCTTTTCGAAGTGGGCTTGAAATTCTTGTTCTATTATCTCGCGTAGTTTTAGATCGGTTTCGTTGCGCATTTTAACTCCGAACAATAACTCAAAGGGGGTGGCGGCTATACTACGGTGATAAGTGGAATTTAAGATTCGCTGTAACTGACCTACGTGCTTGTACCATTTGGCAGGATCTTCGATAGACAGCTTAGCTAGTACTGATATAATGACTCGGTTCAGTCGTTCCACCTGACCATTTGCTCGGGGTAATCCGGTCGTGACAACTATATGCTTGATTCCTTCGGTTTTACAGTGATCACCAAACTCTTGCGACGTAAATGCCGTTCCTCTGTCTGTTATGATTTGTACAGGGTTTCCAAACACCTGTTTTTGCAACTAATCTGTTTATAACTTCACGCGTCGTTGTACTCTTAGTAGGGTAAAGCCATGTAAACTTCGTAAAACTATCTATCAACACCAAAATATGATTATAGTTTTTGCATGTCGTGTCTAAGGGCCCTAAATGATCAGCATGATATGTATGTAACGGCACATCAGTTTTATGAATCGGATGCAGATAGCCCTCCTGCTTACCTTCCTTACGATTTATCAAAATACACGGTACGCAGCTAGATATATACTGTTTGACTTTAGTTTTCAAATCGCGTATATAATATTCTTGTCGAATAAGTTCTTCGGTTCGGTTCGCGGCTAAATGTCCTCTCTCGTGAATTGTCTGAATAATATCGGTCTCTATGCTTTTAGGTATAACAAGCAAATCCCGGCCGTCTTTAAACTTGTAGAGTAAATCTCCACGCACGAAATAATCATCATAACTAGTCTTGTCTTTTAAGATTTCTATTATAGCTTTTGTTTCGCTATCCCGTTCCTGATGTCTCTTAATTTGCGCAATAACCGAACATGCTGAGATTAACATAATCGGGTGCCTGCTCAGAGCATCTACATGCTTCATTCGTACTCCAGGTCTATGCTCGATAGTATAATCGTAATCTTCTAGCAATAAGGCCCATCTGGCTACGCGGGTGGTTAGATCTCTTTTATTCATGGTACGTTGAAAGGCGGCGCAATCGGTAAGTATCTTGAATTTTATCCCTAACAAATATATTCGAAATTTCTTAATCGCCTCTATTACCGCTAACACTTCTAATTCGTAGCTCGAATAATTCCTTTCCTGTTTTGTTGTCTTTTTGCTCATATAATAGACTGGGTGCATAAGATCGTCATCGGGTAATCGTTGCATCAAGACAGCGCCGTATCCGTCTATACTAGCGTCCGTATGTAGTTCTGTAGTATGTCGCGGATGATATATTTTCAATACCGGGTTCTGCGTCAACACCGTTTTTAATCGTTGAAATGCATTTCTCGCGGATTCGTCAAAAATGTATGGTCGATTCTTTTGTAGTAAGTCACTCAAGGGTTTAGCTATGACAGAATAAGAAGGGATAAACTTTCGAAAATATCCCGATAGTCCTAAGAAGCTCTGAATATCTTTCAATCCTTTCGGTTCTGGATAACTAACTACTGCTTCGATTTTATTAGATGAGGGGTAAATTTTACCTTCCTCCACTATATGACCCAAAAATTCAATGGTTCTCTTAATAAATTGGCACTTCCTAAAGTTTATCGACAGACCATACTCACTAGCTACCTTAAATACTAGCTTTAGTCGCTCTAACGCCTCTCGCTCGTCTACCGCTGGTACGATTAAATCGTCTACATAGAGTAACACCACGTTTTGTTTAATTAGATCCCAAAAGGCGGCATTAATAAACCTCTGAAAAACTCTTGGCGAATTGCACAGACCAAACGGGGCTTTTAAGAATTGATATTGTCCCGAATGTGTCACGAAAGCTGTGTATTTGCGACTTTCCTTTTCCACTGACACATGAAAAAAACCGTTTTTTAAATCTAATGTGCTGAAAACACGAGCGTTCTCCAGCTTATCTAATAGATCCTCTATTACCGGTAGCGGATGACCGTCCTTTTCGATGACTCTATTTACTTTTCTATAATCTATGCATACTCGTGGTGTGCCGTCTTTCTTCTTAACTACTACTACTTGGCTTGCGTATGTGCATGCTTCTATTGTATTATGCCGTCGTCAATCCATTCCTCTATTTGTCGCTCGACGATCTCTCTTTCCGGTGCAGGTAGTCTACGCGGCTTTTGAAAGACCGGTTTTTGCTCCCTAGGAATAATATGCATACTTACATCGGTGGTTTTACACTTATTTGGTTCGTAAGTTCTAACTAGAGTTTCGACCTCTTTAAATATTTCCGGATCTATGGTGTTATCCATGTTAAGGGTCGGTTCATCAATTACATCAATCTGTGCTAAAAACATAGTGGGCGATGTCTTACGAATTGTTATTCCGTCCGCGTTAATAACGACCTCTGCTAAATTCAGAATATCACCGCCTATTATTATGCCTGTGTTCATCGCGTCATTTGGAACTACATGTACCGTACAGGGAAACTGCTCACTATCTATTTCCAAAACCGTTTGAAAACAACCTAAGGATCGTACTTCGTTTTTTCCGAATCCCGTTAAACAAATGATTGTATCCAATAGCCGACCTGACTTGATTTTGTTATAAATATCGTCACACTCGTTATACCCGAGCGCGATACGATAATTTTTGGGCGCCAGGCGCGACTATTCACGCCACTCTAAAGCACGTAAAACACCAAGTTCTTAAGACTCGGTAGCTCGGTATGAGATTTCCCCTCTCAGGGGGGGTGCTTTCTGGGCGATGGGCCCTTAGGTCTTTTCGCAATAATCACAACACAATGGAGATTAATAAAATCTTTAATAGAAGTAGTAACAAGGCGGATACTACCTTAATAGCCGGTAGCCGCGGTAAATATCATAACATTTCTC
>NW_011966478.1:0-17155 GCF_000949405.1 Vollenhovia emeryi | reverse complement strand
CCCGATTGACCACGTTGCCATTGACCACGGTCCCGATTGGCCACGTTGCCATTGACCACGGTCCCGATTGGCCACGTTGCAATTGACCACGGTCCCGATTGGCCACGTTGCAATTGACCACGCTCCCGATTGGCCACGTTGCAATTGACCACGCTCCCGATTGGCCACGTTGCAATTGACCACGGTCCCGGTTGGCCACGTTGCAATTGACCACGGTCCCGATTGGCCACGTTGCAATTGACCACGGTCCCGATTGGCCACGTTGTAATATGGAAGAATACGATTTTTCAAAAATATTTTTATTTGAAAATTTATAAAGCATTTGTATAGTATTTTTTTCCCTAGATTTTTAAACGTTAAAATTACCGAGAAAAAAATTATTAAAAATTACAATTTTTGATTATTCTTGAATATATTGATATAGACAATTTGATTATATATAAATCATTATTATGAGTGCTAAAAGAAAATACCGTTGGTGCTTTGTACCTTTGTGTCCAAATACACAAATAAAGACTCCGCAGAAAATTTTTGTACAAATGCCACAGGATGAAAGGAGAAGAAAATTATGGTTTCAAGCAGCTCATCGAGCAGATAAACCAACAAAATCATGTTATTACTGTTGTGAAGATCATTTCAATGTAAATATTAGACAATTACTGTATTTTTATATTGTATTTTCGTTACTTAATTTATATATTCTCTTTCTAACCTCTAAATGATCTATCCTCTAAATATTTTGTATTATCACGTATTTTAATGAGTAGATCGTTATTAACATTTAAAGAAAAAAGTATTGTTTTGAAAATGTTTTAATGTGTAATTTTTAATTACATTAAGTTTTTAAAATTATAAAATAATAATAAACAAAATTATTTAAAAGTATTTATACATTATTTCGTTTCAGTTGAAAGAGGATATGGAAAACTACATACGATTTACTATGATGGGAGGACCAATTATTTTAAAAAAAGATGTTGTGCCTCATATTTTTGATTGTCATCCTCAACGTAATACAGCAAGAAGTTCCAAGCCTAGATTTGCTGCAGAAAAATTAAATTTAAAAAGAACAATAACAGAAGTTTTAGCGGAATCAGAAGGTGATTGTGAGCATAAAAAGAATGTTGAAAATGCTGCATCAAGTTTTGAAAGTAATCCAAGACAACCTCCAAAACAATTTAAAAAATCATGTGCCAAAAGTGATAAAATCACCTCTGTAATTCCCTTAGTTGAAAATGAATCAGAAATTAATTATATTAATACAACTCCACAGTCGAGTACACAATTCACAAAGACAATTAAGAAAGTAATAAATATACCAAATGAAAAGGAAGATAATGGAAATCAAATTGAAATTCTCAACAGTGATTTTATTAATAACATAAATAATGTAAAACCTATAAAAAAATATTATAGAAGTAAAGGAGTTTTATGTAGACCTATCACATCTGATGCAGAATGCTTAGCGAAACCACTTATGGTAGACAGACAATGTTCACCGATTGTTTTTGAAAGTAGTAGCAGTGCATCTCAAGCTACTACTACTTCAAAAACTGTTACTAGTTCCAGTCATAGTGAATATCAACCATCAACTGATGAAATATCTAATCTACTTGAAGAAAAAGAGTTAGAAATGAAGAGAACGGCTTTACGACTAACTAATTATTTCATTTCCTCTGATTCAAAAAATTACATTGGACTTCCAAGCAAATGGTTATGGATTATTGAAGAATTACAGATATTGACTGGCATTCCTACTGATCATATAAAATTAATATTTATGAAAATTAGAAAAAATGATACTTTTAGAAGACTAGGTGATCAATTTGGATTGTCTGCAGCAGGAGCAAGTAAAATTTTTAATAGAAATGTTCAAAAAATAGCTCATGTATTACAAACATTAATTTATTGTCCAAGCAAAGATAGTTTGAAAGAAGCACTACCAATTCCATTTCGACTGAATTTTAGTAATGTAGCTGGTATCATCGACTGCTTCGAAATTCAAATTGAAAAACCTTCAAATGCTCTACATCAGGCTTTGACTTGGTCGGAATATAAAAAATGTAATACAATAAAATATTTAATCTGTATATCTCCTGATGGATTTATAATTTTTATTTCTGGAGGATATGGAGGAAGAGTAAGTGATGTGGAACTTTTTGAAAAAAGTGTAATTATGAGTATATTGCCAGAGAAAAGTGCCCTTATGGCGGATAGAGGATTTAAACAGATTCAATGTATTTTACACAAAAAACACATTGAACTTGTTCGACCACCTTCTGTTTCCACACAACAAAAATCCACAAAAGAGGAAGTGCTTTTAACAAAACGTATTGCTAGTTTACGAATTCACGTTGAACGAGTTATAAGAAGGATTAGAGAATTTTCTATCTTAGAACCACATGCTACGATAGATCACTATACAATGCCATATATTGAATCAGTCGTCAAAATAGCAGCTTCGTTGATCAATCTTCAAGAGCCTGTTATAAAAACATAGTGTTAATAACAAAGTACTTAAATATAAAATGTATTTAGGAAGAATTATAAAATTATATTTCTTTGAGTTAATCAAAAATATGGTAATAAAATAATTATATCATATAGGACCGAAAGATTAATATAAAGCTGCTTTATATGCAGCTTTATAAAGCTGCTTTTATATATATCTTCTTTAATTTTCAAGATAGAGAACTCAAAATAACATTTTAATTTTAATAAATCACTGGATATTGCACAGTGGCCAGAGCTCGAGTACACGGAGGTGAAGGGGTTCTTATTCACAACACCGTTATTTCTCTCTTGATTGCACCTTTTACAGTGTTCGCCTTTATTTATAACTTAAGTTTTTACAACCACGGAATGCGCGCGTGGTCCTCGCTTGGTCGCACATGCTTCCTCTCCCTACCGTGTCTACTCGCGTACTCGTCTTTACTCTCCTTCCGTTTCGGTATTAGGCGCCCTTCCTGCCCTCTCTCGGCGCTATATATCTATGGTTTGTAACATTTGATCGCGCGCTATATGAACGCATTACTCTCGACTAGACATACCGCCCCCTTTGAAAGACATTGACTTTCAACACCAAAACGGAGATCGTTATTACACTCTATAAAATAACACACAATAAATCATGACTAATGAGGAAGCTCCTCGTCCAACGGTAATATACATATCTTCGCTATCGCCCTTTTTGTCTCACCTACTTGCGTGCGCAGTGAGACCACTCGGACCAAGTCATCCCTTCCGCGTATTAGCTCGGTAATCCGACCGAGCCTCCACTGAGTTGGAGGTGCATTGTCATCGCGAATGAGCACTAAGGCCCCTATCTTTAAGTGAGAGTTAGGACAGGCACGTCTCCATTTTGATCGGAATTGCAATTGTGTCAGGTATTCACGAGACCATCGTTTCCAGAAGCTCTGAACGAGCTGAGTCAATAGTTGATATCTTCGCAAACGGTTTGCGGTCAATGAGGTGACGTCCCTCTCCGGTAACGCCACGATCGGCGCTCCTATCAGAAAATGCCCCGGCGTAAGGGCTGCAAAATCGTGCGGATCGGTCGACATGGGCGACAACGGTCGGGAATTCAAGATTGCTTCTATCTGAACGAATACAGTGGTTAGCTCCTCAAAACTCAGTGATGTCTGATTGATCGTTGTTTTGAATAGATTCTTTGCGGCCTTAACAGCTGATTCCCATATTCCTCCCATATGGGGGGAGTACGGGGGAATGAATTTCCATTCTATAGATTGCTCCGCCGCGAATTCTATGATCTCAGATTGTACTCTTTGGCTTTCCAGAAATTTGCCAAGGTCGTCTAATTCGTTCTTGGCGCCCAAGAAATTCCGACCATTGTCCGACCAGATACTCCCGCTCTTGCCGCGACGGGACATGAAACGCTTCAAAGTATTGAGAAAACAGGGGGTCGATAAATCGGACACAATCTCCAAGTGAACTGCCCTTGTGGACATACAAACGAATACGGCCAGATACGCCTTTCCGGTCTTATTTCGCGAGATCTTAATGCAAAATGGCCCGGCGTAATCTACCCCTGTGTTCGTGAATGGTCTCGACGGTACAACCCTGTCCGCGGGGAGACTACCCATCAATTGTCCCATTTTACGCGGAGCTCTGCGGAAACACAATATACACCTACGCAGTACGCCGCGGATCGCCGTTCCGGCGGAGATAATCCAATATTTTTCACGCAAAATTGACATCAATGTATGAGCACCCACGTGCAAATTTCTGTAATGGGCGTCGCGGATTACTAGAGTCGTAAAAAAATGTTTCTTGGGTAATAGGATAGGAAATTTTGTGCTGTATGGTAAGGTCGAATTTCGCAGACGACCCCCCACTCGCAGGATGCCCTCTTCGTCCAGAAATGGATTGAGAGACAATATCGTGCTCTCGGAGCTGATCCGCTGTTGCTTCTGAAGCTGACGCAACTCCCCCGGGAACGACAGCAATTGCACAGTCCTGATGAGGGCGCTCGTCGCCCCGTCAAGCTCCTTCACGGTGAGCGCCCCGAAACGACGCTCACTTTTAACCCTGCGACGCACGTTGCCTATAAATCGGAGGCAATAGGCCGCCACCCGTCTCAGTCGCACCAACGAAGAGAATCGATCGATCAGACCCCATGCCTCGGTCGCCGTCAACACTACCGGACGGGTCCTCGCCTCGTCCTCGGGAATCTCGCCTAACACCAGATGCCGCGGCCACAAGTCCGGCGACTGGCTCAGCCAGCCAGGCCCCGTCCACCAGAGTGAGGATGATGCCAAATTCTCGGGCTCGATTCCCCTTGTTATCATATCAGCGGGATTGCTGGAGGTGTCGACATGCCTCCACTGGTTGCGTTCGGAAAGAGTCTGGATCTCCGCAACGCGGTTGCCGACAAAAACCTTCCAGTGTGTGGACTCCTTGTTTATCCAATGAAGGACTATGGTGGAATCAGTCCAGTATACCACTTCGTGAAACCGAACGGTCCAGGCCTGTATCATTTTGCTCACCAGATTGGCCAGAAGTACCGCGCCACACAACTCCAAGCGAGGAATGGATGTCGCAGCAGGGGGCGCGATGCGGGATTTGGAACAGAGCAGGTTTACATGCCGGATTCCCTCGCAATCCACATGACATACGTAAACAGCTGCTCCATAAGCCTTCTGAGAGGCGTCGCAAAACCCGTGCAGCTCCATCCGTCCACGTGAATCTCCAGCCAAGCATCGAGGAACGCGAATCCTCGGCATGTCGGTGAGCTGGCGTCTATAATGACGCCACTGCTGCTGAATGTGATCAGGTAATTGGCTATCCCACTCGATCTTCAGTTTCCATAACGTCTGCATGAGCATCTTGGCCTTCAAGGTTACCGGGCTGATGAGCCCAAGAGGATCGTAGATATGTGCTATCATGGATAGCAGTTTTCGTTTTGACATCGCCTCCTCGGCGGGAAGATTGATCTGGTAGACAAACTCATCACGCCCTGGATCCCACAACAGGCCTAGGGTCTTCACTTCCTCCGAAGCCAGCATTCTATTCGGCGCATCGACCCGAGCCACAATGTCCGACACGTTCGATTGCCATTTGTGCAGCCTCATTCCAGCCGACGACAGGATCGAGATGATTTCTTTCTTGATCTGACGAAGTTCACCTATGGTGGCGGCGCCAGTGAGCATGTCGTCAACGTAAAAATCTCTCTTCAAGACAATCGATGCCCCGGCGCGGGCTTGGTTTTCATCCGCAAGCTGATGAAGACATCTGATGGCCAAAAATGATGCCGCAGCCGTTCCGTACGTAACCGTGTTGAGTTCATAAACTCTTGCGGGCTCCTCTGAATGCTCGCGCCACAGAATTCTCTGCCATCGTCGATCCTCGGTTCTCAACAAGATCTGTCGATACATCTGAGATATGTCGGCCGTTAAAACATATGGGTGCTGCCGGAAGCGGGCGACGATGCTCACCAACTCCTGTTGAATCGCGGGTCCGACCATCAAAATGTCGTTCAGCGATTTCCCCGACGATGTCTCGCAAGAAGCATCGAATACCACTCTCAGTTTGACGTATCCTTCCGGGCCCCTGCATACACCGTGATGAGGCAGCAAGTTTCCCACCGGTCCCGCGGGCCCACCATCCACCAGTGACATGTGGCCTGCGCTTTCGTAGTCTCTCATAAACTGTACGTAGCTCGCGTATAGCTCCTTGTTCCTCCTAAATCGTCGCTCCAATGATCGCAGTCGCCCATAGGCCGCACCGAACGACTCCCCCAACTCGCGCGGATCCCCCTTAAACGGCAGGGAGACCTCATACCTGCCGACTTCGTTCCGACGCGTGCCCTTTACAAAGTGCTCCTCGCACGCTCGCTCCTCAGCGCTCAACAACCTTCTTGATTCGCATCTCTCTATCTCCCAAAATCTCTGTAGCTGTTGATTTATCAAGCCGTCCGTCGCGCTGCAACAAATTACCGGAGATCGCGCCGGAGCCGCCCGCGAGACTCCCCCCCCGAGAATCCATCCTAAATGAGTGTTCTGGAATATAGGCTGCGAGTCACTCAATCGAATCCGTCCGCCGCGCAGCAGGGACCAAAAAATGCCTGCTCCCAGCAGCAAGTCAATCCGCTGGGGCACGTTGAAACGGGAGTCCGCAAGGTTCGATAAGGATATAGACTCGGGAATCCGAACGCAGCTCAAATCGATGCGGGACTCGGGAAGGGGACAGGTGATCGACTCACTAACTATTAATTTGACTGGTTGCTCATAATTCGAAAGACGCGATCCTATAACTGTTTTTACATACGCCTTGGTGGACGTTGTCTGCTCGTTGAACCCCGATATCATCTGTTCCGACCTAATCTCGGGTAAACGCAATTTTTTGCAGAGCTCCGCGGTAATAAAGTTAAGCGTTGCGCCACTGTCCAACAAAGCACGCGCCTCGCGCCACTCATTCACATTGTCTCTAATCTTAACAAGCGCTGTCGATAGTATGATCGCGGATTCGCTACGCTGGGAAGCACACGCGACCAATGAAGAACTCGATGCCTCGTCAAGGCCACCCCGCGTCGACGGGGATGGTTGACCTCCCGCAAGCCGAAGGCCTGGGTGCAAAAGGGAATGATGTCTTCCCTGACATGGCACTATCTTACAATGGCGGGCCTTGCAATATTTTGCTGAATGGCCTCGGTTAAGGCAGTTAAAGCACAACCCAAGCCTCCTGACCTCGGCGCATCGCGATTCTACTGACATATTGTTAAAAACCTTACACGCATACAACTTGTGGCCGCCCTTACATAATTTACATTCAGTCTTATCAGTCGTTACAACATGTGAAACACCTTTCTGTACCTTAACATTTGACCTCTTATCATTCACGCCCGACATCGACTCTAACATAAAACATTTCGCCTCAAGAAACTCGAGCAAGTCCTCAGTTTTATTCAATTTTTCGCGAACGGACTTCTCCTCCCACTCCCTGCTGGTTACCGAATCGAGCTTCGAAAGAATCCACTCGTTGATGATAGTGCTCCAGTGCTCTGTTGGCTCCTTGAGGGCAGTCAGCGCGGCTAACCTCTGCTGCACTTCGTCCGTGAGCCCCCGCAAAGCTACCGCCGTTTCCCTCTCCACCGGTTTCAATGCGAAGATGGCGCGAATGTGATGACGGGTGGCGAGACGTGAATTATCGTATCGCCTCTTCAACAGATCGAGCGCGCTCTGGTAGTTCCCGTCCGTGATCTCAATCGATTCGATGGTTCTCTTTGCATTAACGTCGAGGGCTGAAAGCAGATAGTACAACTTTTGCAAATTAGATAGGTTAGCATTTCTGTCAACCAACGCGGAGAACGGTCCATGAAATGCCTGCCACTGCTCATAGGTGCCGTTGAACGTCGGGAGATTCATCGTCGGCAGCCTAACCGTTCCCACGTTGCCAGCTCTGACTTCTCGGGCATCATTTGCGTTGTTTACATCTACGTCCTCTTCCTCGACCGACACGCGCCGACCTTGTGGTTGCTCGCTCTCAGCCATGATCACTCGCGCCTGCGTCATCACTCATAATACGCGTTCTCGAAAGCCGTTCGCTCCCCTTCCTGCTTGGCAATGAAATCCGGCGTATTATCCAGCGCTTCTATCGCGCCTTGCGTCTCGTCAAAACGATCCCACAATGCTTCCGCTCGCTCCAACCGAATCTTCATCTGCATTATACTCGCCCGATCTCTCGCGTCTAAGGCCTCTACGAATGTCTTAAACTTTGTTAACTGCGAGCGGGTCGTCGCGCGACGACGCTTCAACTCCTCGTACTGTTGCTGCTTGTCAGTGGACATCGTTGATCGTTGCAAATACCTTCTTTAGTGATCTCCGTCCGACCTTCCCTCTCAGCCGCGTGGCACGTGATAATGGCCGCCGTCGCAGCCGTTAGGCAGCTCTCCCGTTCGCTCGCCAGCAGCTCGAGGGGCCCACACTCGTTCCGAATATGAATGTCTCTCACCAAGCAATTGTTCGCACCACGCCCCGGTTCACCTCCTTGACACTCTGGCTGATTCTCGGATTTCGGCTTTGCCGAATCCGGCTCGAAGGACCATTTGGATATTGCACAGTGGCCAGAGCTCGAGTACACGGAGGTGAAGGGGTTCTTATTCACAACACACCGTTATTTCTCTCTTGATTGCACCTTTTACAGTGTTCGCCTTTATTTATAACTTAAGTTTTTACAACCACGGAATGCGCGCGTGGTCCTCGCTTGGTCGCACATGCTTCCTCTCCCTACCGTGTCTACTCGCGTACTCGTCTTTACTCTCCTTCCGTTTCGGTATTAGGCGCCCTTCCTGCCCTCTCTCGGCGCTATATATCTATGGTTTGTAACATTTGATCGCGCGCTATATGAACGCATTACTCTCGACTAGACAATCACAATTTTTTTAGGTATCTTCCTCGTCTCATTTCTTTTGAGTCAAATTTTTTAGATGCCCCTAACAGTTTTTGTACAAAGCTCCCATCTTTAGTCTTGCAATTAGCTGCTTCATGTATTACGGAGGCAGTAATTCTCCCATATCGAAGTTCATGCCATAATAAACTGTCACTCTGCTGCTTTGTTTCAATTTCTATTTTAGAACATAATTCTTTTTTCAATTGAGAAGTGGCAAATTGTATAAAATTACTTGCAGAAGTTCCTTTATTTTTTAAAAATTGTATTAGCAGTTGGTGTAAAGATAACGAATACACCTCTCTTTCTAATAATGGAAAATTATGTCGTGATAATTGACTGTCTATTTGTTTTTCTTTGGCTTTTGTCATAATGTGATATAGAAATGTTGAGTTATCAGGTAAATTGTTTATTGTAGAAATTTTATCTTTGCATAACTCATTTACTTCAATGTATTTCTTTGTGGTTTCAACTGTTCCTAAAATTGGTTTATTCCAGTAACATTCTACCTCTGTTGGAGAACGATGTTCACTTTTGCGATGAAGCCACATTAAAAATGCCAATGCATGCTTACAACCACCTAAGAAAAAATAATTAAATTAATTATTGTATATTCATTCTGTTTATAGCAATTCTTATTTAATGGAGTAGGTACTAAGACATTTTTAGGAAAGATATTGTCAAAGAAGAGATTATCGAAGAAATAAAATGATCATTTTTTATACCAAGTGTACTATATTAAATTATAGAATTAAACTGCGACAATTTTAATATCATTATTATTAACTATAGCAATATTTAATTATTTAATATAACACGAACAAATTTCTGTATTCTTTCAAAATTCTTTATTAATAAGAAGTGTAGGTTCTTACCTAATGATGCTGAACAATCTTCACATGTAACATTTTCAATAACTTCATCTTGTGTATTTACAACTAAAGAAACTGTATATTTCTTGCTTTTCACTCGGTGTTCAGGACATATTTTTCCTTTAATGATGCAAATCGAAGATTCTCTTCGTAAACAAACATAACCTATGGCTGTATCGCCGTAACTTTCTCGACTAGATCTGCATGGAAAAAGTTTTAATGTTTTAACAGCATGGAAAAATGTTTCATATAAGAAATTTTTAATATCATGACCGATTTATTAGTACTTATATAATTTTGTACTTACAAAGATGCTTTAACCAAACGTATCTCTGCTGCATTGTATCTAGCATCATTTTTGACAAATTCAGCCACCATAAATATGTCTATTTTTGGTTAGTTGAATCAGCTTTTACGAATCCTGGTTCAACCATTTCGTCACAAATTATTAATGATTCTCACAAAATAATACTAGACAACAGCTCACAAGACAACAACTCACAGCAGACGCAGCAGACTACATACATTACGTGACGTCATTATCGAATCGACCAATCAGCGACTGTTTTGAAGTCACGTGCAAATTTTGAAAACTTATAACATTAATTTTTATAATTTTGATTGTATATTGACGTAAAAAAATCAATTTTTTGTGTTGATATTTTTTAAATAATATGTACATTTATTTAAAGAAAAGCAATTATATACTTTATCATTTGTATTCTTCCCTATTGACCACGGTCCCGATTGGTCACGTTGCAATTGACCACGGTCCCGATTGGCCACGTTGCAATTGACCACGGTCCCGATTGGCCACGTTGCAATTAACCACGGTCCCGATTGGCCACGTTGCAATTGACCACTGTCCCGTTTGACCACGAGCTAATAGCGCGCGCGCACGCACGCACGCACGCACACACGCACACACACACACGCTTCCGGTAGGAAGTTTGTTTGTTAAAAAAATTTTTTATTTTGTTACACAATTGTGTTTTCTTTACACCGGTTGATTTGTATCATTATTCTGTTCAAAAAAGTATTAAGGTAAGATGATAAAAAAATGAAAATTTAACAAGATATTTTGTAATTTATGTCAAAATATTGGAACTTTCAAACCTTAATAACTCAAAAAGCTCTTAATACAAAAATACTTTATTATAGCGTTTTGGAAAGTTCTCGAAGTCAGCTACAAGAATATGTAATAAAAAATAGGGGATGCTATTTAAAAAAATTGGTATGACCTTTATGTGACCTTCAAATAATTCTTCAAGGTCAAACCAATGGTATCATCTTATGTCCCCCTCGAAACCGTACAACTTTTGTCAGAAACATTTTTGTCTGCTGGGCTCAGTTTTCGAGATATTTTACTGTCCAAGTTAAAATGGGACACCCTGTATAGTCTACAGACAGTAAGAGCGCCTTTGGGAGAAACACAAGTAACTTCTATCTGGAAAAACTTATAATAAAATTGAAAAGCTTTCGCATTCGTGGATTTACAGATCGAGATCTTGGTGTACAAATTAGTGAACTTGTACATCGTACGCTCATAAAATGAATACACGGGTTCATATACCACCAGCATTTTATTTTTTTATCGTTGGCAAGACATTGAATAATTAAGAAATAACTATAACAGAACACACATAATCTTGGACTCGGCGATTTAAATATAGATTAATTACCAATACGAACGAAAGTCTCGCAGATGCGTTAATCCAAAAAGAAAAACGAACGAAAATATTACAAAAGATAAATAAATATCACCTTTTAATACAATTATTGGTAAGCTTTATTCGTATAGTTTCCAGAGTATTCGGTAATCTTTATTTATCTATTAATTCTATAAATCGTGGGGACAACGCTTTTCATTCGGGCAAATGTTCCAAGATCGGTGTACAAAATTTCGCAATTTCCTTTTCTTGACAAAATAAAAAATGTGCGCACGCCACGCAGTTTTCAACGGCTTAATATTCGTAATTGTGAAACTGTGTCTGCGTCCCCCGCAAAAACGAGCGGGCGACAAAGCCGACCCGTATTTTTTTCCCCCTTTTTTCCTTGCATCTCGCGAATAAAGACCTATAATAAAAGATGCGCCAATGACTCCCCACCACGTCTCCTGTCCGCCATCTTGTACCCGTATGACGATGGCTATATATATGTCTATGGCTGCAGCCTACTCCACGCAGCAGCTGCAAATGAGTTGCTCCAGAGAATGTAATCTTCTTCTTTATCTTGTTATGGCACTCAGCTCTTGCAGTGAGCTGATACGACCACGACGATCACTCAGAGAATGTAATAGTGACGATAATACAGATTGAATTTGACCTAAGTTAAACATGAAAGTGCAAGTATGATTTTTGCAGTTTTCAGAAAATGTGTTATATATATGTTGGGTAACAGCTTAAATCACAATGAATTGTTTTGTTTTCCAGATTTTCCAGTACTTTCATCGTTTCTCGTAGACGTCATTCTACTTTTCTTCAATCCTTGCAGATGCACTCTACGTTCTACTTTAGAGGTTAGTTTTTATTTACTGC
Source organism: Vollenhovia emeryi (assembly GCF_000949405.1). Classification (NCBI taxonomy): domain Eukaryota; kingdom Metazoa; phylum Arthropoda; class Insecta; order Hymenoptera; family Formicidae; genus Vollenhovia; species Vollenhovia emeryi. Next base: position 4,842 of record NW_011966478.1, on the reverse strand, counting down.
AAAATTGAGGAGTATTCGTCAAGTGTCTCAACCATTTAAGCTGCGTTTTGATATTCATTGCCAGTACTGAAAATCTAAGTGTATTGACGTAAATTATAGATTTACATTACAGTAGTGAATATAGGAATGAAGCTTTAATGTATGAATTTTGTTTGCAGGCTATCCTCTCTGAAATGGAAAAGTCATGTGATGAAGTCAACTCAGAAAATACTGGACACTGCCACAATTCTGGTCGATTATCCTCTGAAGAATCAGAGCTGCAAGCTCTACAAAGGGAGTGTGCGAGCGCATCTGAAACCATCAGGTGTTTGAAGTTGGAGCGTGACAAAAAACTTAGGAGCATTATAAGAATCCTGTGTGAGACGAATCGAATGAAAATGGAAATGCATTGCATGGAACATATTTAATGTCTGGTGCACACTTTATAGTCGCTGCTTTTGTACGATCTTGGACGTGTAAGAGTTAATACTGTTTATTTTTTATTTTTAAAGCCTAGCTGCAAAACAAAATTTGTTAATGAGTACAGACAAATTAAAAAATTTTAAACAATATGTGCATTATTAATTTTTATTCACCTCCAAACTTTTATTTATGTTATACATTATCACATTAGAGACCTATTCTCTATATCACATGTGTCATACATTGGACTCAAAAACAAATCACAGACAGAGTACCAATAAAAAAATAAAATAAAAATAAAATTAAGTTGTATATGTATATTGTGTTATATTGTATGTTATTTATGTTATACATAAATAACATACAATATAACACAATACCAAGTGTAAGCGTAGCTAGTACACGCGTGTACATTATCACATTAGAGACCTATTCTCTATATCACATGTGTCATACATTGGACTCAAAAACAAATCACAGAGTACCAATAAAAAAATAAAATAAAAATAAAATTAAGTTGTATATGTGTTATATTGTATGTTATTTATGTTATACATAAATAACATACAATATAACACAATATATAATATAACACAATATACATTATCATATTAGAGACCTATTCTCTATATCACATGTGTCATACATTGGACTTAAAAACAAATCACAGACTGAGTACCAATAAAAATAAAATAAAATTGTATATGTATATTGTGTTATATTGTATGCATGGCCATGGTTTTGCTACCGTAATGACTCTTATTGACATGTGCTAAATCTTCACAGCATTTAATGCTGTATATCCGTAGCCTCATAGTAAAAAATTTTTTTAAAATTTGTTGTGTAATAGAGTGGCATGTGGGTATATTGCAGTCATCCCACACATATTTCATTTGCTCTATTAAAAAGTCCACTGTGTTAATTTTAATTGTCTCACACAAATCATTCCGTATTTCTCTGAATGTTATTTCTGATTTTGCAATTGCTTTAAAGCAATCGTCGGAAATTTCAATGAGATTGTTGTCTCTGTAATTCTTCATTTCAGTTACGAGGGAATAAGGGTGGCGGTCTTTTCCCTGATGTAGGATGGAATTGAAACACACATCACAAATTGTCGTACTACCTATTTTTATATTATGAAGAACTGATCCTGCCATGTCATATATAATATGCAATTCCCAAGGATTTAATAGATTTATATGACGGTCTTTCAATCGAGGTAATACTAAAGCAGATGATTCCATTAGTTCTTCAATAGCATTTTCTGCACGTCGTGCTGTAGCCAAATCTGTAGAAAATTTCATGAAATCAATTGTTACATCCTCAATATCCTCATCGTAGGTGTCTCTATCGTAGCTGGTATTTTTGTTTGCGTGAGTGCAGACTTGGCTCAGCACCAAAACCCTCAGATTTTGTTTAACTTGGAGGGGGTTTGGGATGGGTTGCCTCACTCTCAATATAGAAAACAGGTTTTCGAGACCACACTGGCAAAACCGCCCAGTAAGCACAAACTTGTAAGAACGCTTGTTCAAAAAATAATCCTGCAAACCAATGATGCTTGTGCATGCGATGATGACGCCTGTTTGACAAGGCTTCCAATGTCTGTCAGTGCCAACTTCTATAAAACGAAACACAAAAGCAGTTTTCGTGATATGGTTGATGGCTTTCTCATATGCTTCCCTGTTCAATAGGCCAAGAGCCAGCTTCGAAGATCTGTTTGACATTAGATCAAACCAATGGCTCACTAATCTAACAAAAGATGCAGTGGTCTTATAAGCATCTTTACCAGTACGCTCAGCATACTTTTTCAGGGCAACCTCAGTTCGTCGATTAAAGACTGATCTAGCCGTTCCAACTTTCATCTTTTCGTAGGAATTCTTGCAGTGAAGCTTAGCCTTCCTCAACCTATAAGCTACCTTCATTTCAAATTGTAATTCAAATTCTAGCACATCATCTATATGTTGGATATCGGCTACAGGATGCGTTAGTTTTTCTGAGACAAGAAAGTCATGGGGGAGGTAAATAATTTTGTTGCTTTCAAACATAGTTAGGATATTTTTAAATAAATGTACTGGATCTGGTAGAAAGTAAAATCTATCCTCTGGCCTAACTGGGTGCTGTATACTGACTACAGCATCAGATTCACGTGTGCAACCAACATCAAATGCATTCCACATAGCTCTATTTTCAGACCCCATGTCAGTTGTAATTGAGTGGACTTTCAATCCTATTTTTTCACACTTGTCAATGACTTTCAATATCACATCCTTCAAGGCAATACCTTTTGCATTAGCCTTTTCATCTTTTATTTTAGGATCTTCCTTTCCAGTAAAAAAATATGCCACAACAACTTTCCACCTTCTATTAATTCCTCCACACATAATGACAAGGACTTTCTTAGCCGGCCCGACATGAGTAGGGAAGGTGCATTTTCCAATCATTCTTTTAGTTGACGGGTCAAAAACTAATCCAGCTTTAATTGCCATCTCATCGGCAACAATCATACAGTCCTTTTCATTTTCAGAGAAGCTTTTTACTGTATGCTCCAGCATGCCAAAGACCTCATCTAAGATGCCACTTTCAAATTGAATGTGCTGAACCGCTCTTTGCAGGGTCCTCACTGATGGAAAGATGGCTAAATAATTCACAAAATCAGAATAACCAGCAGTACCCCACTTCATTCTGAACACAAGGGCATCCTTGATAGTTTCTAGTTTCCACTTAAGCCCACGATTGGACTTCCTTTCTAGAGATGCAATCTGATCAGCATGTAATTTTGTTAAGGCGAGAGTGACCTTGGCTTTGCTTTGCTCTGAGCGCCGCAGTTTAAACCTACATTTATCATAAATAGACTTATAAGCATAGAATTTTTTTTTCGCCTTTTGAGTTATGTCATTCAAAAGCTTGTTGTCGTGTTTTAAAGCTTCTATTTCTTCCTTTTGCTTTTTTATCAGATTTTGTAATTCTTGAATTTGTAAAGCTTCTATTTCTTCCTTCTTATTTTTCACCTGATCTTGAATTATTGTTGTACTTGCGGTAGATGGAGAATGAACTTGCGGTATATGAACCGCTTCATAGGTAGCACAGATGTTGGCCAAAATAGATAATGGGTCAAGATCATCTAAAATGACAGATGCAGAAGAGATCGTTTATAACTAGTTTCCTTTGAAGAGTTTATAGCATAGAGATCATGAGAGAGGCAAGAAGTAAATGAGAGACCTTGGTTAGCATCCTGTCGCACACTCTCCACTGCAATGTTGCTTGTTCTGGCTATTATTTGGCTTTTTGCAGCTTGAATAGGTTTTGATAGCTTAGGCTGATTTGAGGCGTAGCTGTGGTCATCAGATAAGCGGTTTATTTGTGCGGTGAGATTTTGGAAGGTATTTTCTACAGGCAAAGATGTCGTAGGTACTGCAAGATGCCGTAGCACCCTGGATCCATCTGCACGCACTATCTCCCACTGTGATGCGGCAAAGTGATCCTGAAATTATGACAAAATTAATCAACGCATTATGATCAAGTATCTTGAATTTTGTAATTAATTATCTAAATGTATCTTGTTTCTAAATACTTTCTAAGTATCTGCCCAACCCTGACAAGAGGCAATAAAAATATCTCACCTCACAAATGCAGCTACAGACTGTAGGTTGCCAGAATCTCCGTCCAGTCCGCGACACCCAAATAAAACGTCTCTCGGGATCTTTAGGAAAACTAAAAAGTTTCTTCCCCTGTCCCTCTCGAATATTGCAGCCCTTCATTTTACACGTACGGACCATTTCAGCTGGACGTCAAAAAATAGAACAGTGAAATGATGTACGATATTCATTGGATTTAAAGGACTATATGATTCTAATGTAAATATCCAAAGTAATATACAGGGTGGGCCATTTTAATCCGTACACTCAATATCTCAAAACGTATGTAATATGTAAAGCAATGACAACGCGCAGAGGCAAACTAACCCTACATTGAAAATATTTACCGACTATAGTATTATATTGAGATTAAATAAAACAGGTACAAACTAACTCTACATTTTGAACTTGTATTATATATTACGTAAAACACAAAATATTACCTTATAATTTCTGACCATGTATGATTATGTATATTTTATAACCTAAGCAGGCTCGATCTCGTCCCCAGTGCGGGTACGCAATGGCGGACAAACCATGTGACTCACATTGACCAATCACGGCAATGTGCGGCATTGGCGCATCTTTTATTATCACGAGACACGGTAGTGTCTCGCGCCAAGTGTAAGCGAAGTTAGTACCACGCGCGCGAGACCGACCGTGTAAGTTTACGCGAGTACACGACTTGACGGGCCCTCAGATTTTTTTTTCTCAACAATGGCTGATCCCACGAACTTGAGACTGCGCTTAATCGATAGCTTGGGTACGATTTGCATAATAAAACTATTTTTACTTTTCTCCTACG
>NW_011966477.1:12806-17101 GCF_000949405.1 Vollenhovia emeryi | reverse complement strand
ACTACGTATTAGACTTCATTATCATGACTTACACTAGTCTACCGTTTTTAATTTAATTTATACTCGACTTATTTATTATAATTATTGTTTTATGTATTATGATTGTTGTTGATTGCAGTATTACTTGAAAAGGACCCAAACCAGGGTCGAAACGTTGTAGTATCTACTTAAATAAAGCTACTAGCCAGTTGGGTTGACCATAAGTCCCTGTTAGAATTTCAGTGAAAAGTTATTCAAATAAATCAATATCAAACAATGATGATAAAAAATAGTAGATTCTATTTAAGAAATTGGAGATGACCTTCATGTGACCTTCAAATAATTATCCAAGATCTAATCAATGGCACCATTTTATGTCCCCCTTCAAACCAAACAACTTTTGTTTGAAACAGTTTTTTATATCGTTCATATATTTTTAGGTGTTTGGATCATTTAAAATGGAACACTGTATACATATTCATTGAAAACAACTTTTTTTCAAAATTGCTAATTAAGAAATATGTTGTGGTTTCTATGATTCAGACAAAAAGGTATTCATCGTACCTGATATGTTTTTAATATAATGTATTATAAAATATATACATACCTATATATTTTTTAATTGATTTAAACCTTCTAAACTTAGCTACGATTCAACGAAACTTAACGTCACTTATCGCCTAGCTGTTTGTGTCATGTGTTAGCAACTCACTTATTGGAAGATAAACATTTCAACACATATTCTACATACTACTACACACTACATTTCTACTATCGTAATCATAGAACAGCTCCAGTTTAAGACTTGCCGCTCTTTGCAGTTCTTCTAAGCGCTTAGGATTAGCACATTCTATAACCATAATAGTATAATGTGTATAAAAGTGAATTACTATCGGTTAAGCTAGCCATTGACAGACGATAACTAGTGACGAGGTGACTTTTCTTTGTTATTTACTTATTTCATTTAACTCAGAAAAATACTAGTGAAAAGGAGATTACAAAACTAGCTTTGATGTGTTTATTCAGATCAATTTATGCTACTATTCTAACAATAGTTGTGTGAAAGTGAAGTAGATAATTCTCTATTGAAGTTTACAATATAAATTTAATTATCCTTTTATTCCATTATGCCTCTACATTACTTTGTTCTTGATAATGGAGACTCGTCCGTTTTGTTTTTCCGACTTATAGATTCAGTTTGTCATTATGACTTTCTGACTATCTATGACTAGTTGAGAAATTCACGTTTTGTGGCATTCCAGCGAACCCGGTTTTCATCATGGAATTCTATTTCTGCAAACGATTCGAAGTGGTTTGTCTTACATTTATGTTCTTCCTAAGAAGTGAAAATCGTAATTCCAGGGAAAATTCAGTTATGAAATTGGAACTTTTAATTAATAATTGATTAGCAGTCGATGTAAACATTTTATTCGTCAACGAAATTTGGTGACAATAATTCAGAGGCAGTAAAATAAATTTTTTTGAAAAATTTAAGGAATAAAGGACAGTTATCTTCACTAATTATTGTACATTGATTCCTAACAGACATCTGTTATCGGTGGCAAGATCATGCGACACCAGCACCAGCCGTCGGTCTTGCATAAGCAATCAGTCTCATAGAAATCATTGGAACGGCTGCACGCGCACGAAAATCGGACCACGCGTGAGCGATTATGTCACGATTGCCTAGCGGGTCACAAGACAACGTGAGTGATAACGGCAGCGATGATAGAAATATGGAAAGCGTCAAAAGAAGGGACACCAGTGACATGACCAACGGTAACAACCCGGAAGGTCGCGTTTTAGTGCTTTACACGGGCGGCACGATAGGAATGATGAGGAATGAGCAAGGAGGTAATTACTTTGTGCAATTTAAGAGATCATCGCGTGGAGTGTTTTCAAGAATGCAAAATCTTGCGCGCACGAAATGTGCCGCGCAAGTGTCAAACATAAGCCTCGTGTTCTTGAAGAATCTTCGTTTCTTACGAGACTCCAAAGAACTTCGGCCGATTCCACGGGAAGTCTTTGAGATATTTATACATTTTATACACGAATACTGTCACAATAGGTGGCATTCGGGAATCAACATTAAACTGTTTATTGCGATGAATATTGCCATATGCCTCGGTGGTCGAATTGGTTGAGACGCCCGCCTAGTGAAAGGAAGATCCAGGTTCAAACCCTTGGCTGAGGTGATATTTTTTCGCAATAAATTTAGAATAAAAATGTTTAGACACTATCACCCTGTTACGGTTCTTAGTTCTACGGTCCTTTATTCCTTTAAATTTGTGTTTATTACATTTGAGTCATATGAATTTTATTGATTTTTTATATTATACATTCCTAATTTTCTCTTTTTTCTTCTCTTGATTTAACTCGCGTTCTGTGAACTTCTACATATACTTGCAATGTCCTTTGTTTCATTCAAAGAACATTTATAGCGCATGTTTACATCTTAAGCTTAAATATTATTTATTGCGCGGATCTCTACAGAGATCCGACAAAAGGTTCAAACGGTTCGTTATAGATCTTGGATTTTATCCTCGTGCACAAAATCGCGTTTTGAATGTAAATTTAAGAAAAGCTATGAACATAACACAAACTATAACACAAAGCTCCAAATGTGATGACGAATAGATTTTAGTATAAAATAATATTATGACGTCATGATTATCTTCACCTTTACCGCATTTTGCGAACAATAACAAGACATATCTGTCCCATCCTAGTGCTGGTACCGATAGCCAATGCATTCGTCAAAAATCTACGAAAATATCCACAGTTGCATGATCGCGAGTACGCCGAGAAAAGATTTGGCGCGATGGGGCCGCTAGTACTACCGTAAGTAATCAAAATTTGATATTACTTGTAAACACAATAACAAATTTCGATATAGAAATAATAAAGTAACGATTTCCACAAATTCATTTTGCCAACTAAAGTTTTCTTGGAGATATTATAAATAAATCATTCGAACTCTATTTCCTAAAACTTCAATCCTTGTTAGAATGTTTTCAATTATTTAACATTAAATATAGCACTTTTTATGGTAAGGACAATCGATTTATCGTAAAAGATACGTAATTAAGTAGCGTGAATATTTTACAAAGGAAACTTTAACAATTATTAAAATCTGTCTATTCTCAAAAATTAGAAATTCTCCTATGTCAGTTTTTCTCCATTCGATTATCTCTTGCAGGAAAACACATAAAAATAATCAGTGCTTCCACCTAATTCACGGAAGAATGTGAACCGGTTTCCCGCGTACCCTTTTGCTTTCCCTTGCGCAATGTTAAGAGTGCTTTTCTTCTAATCTTGCAGCGTGACCGCAACCGACAATCGTCGGGTCGTTTACAGCGTATACGAGTACTCGAATCTCTGTGACTCCAGTAATATGACCATGGATGAGTGGATTCGCATTGCTAACGATATTAAGGTACGTTAGTATAAGACACGTGGATAAAAGTAGAGCAGCACCAAAGAAAATGTGTGGCTCTTATTCAAATTCGATTTATTTAGGTATTTATATTAGGTTTTCCAAAATTGAAGCAGCTTCCAGTGTGATTGAGTATGTAAATGTATTTGTGTACTATTGTACAAAGAGCCAAAAATAATACACGTGTAGATTTAATAATGACTTTCAAGGAAAAATATATAATACAGGGTGTTGTAAAAGTACCGGAACAGCAGAATAACTCGAAAACTGAGCCCAGCAGACAAAAATGTTTCAGACAAAAGTTGTATGCTTTCGAGGGGGACATAAGATGGTACCATTGGTTTGACCTTGAAGAATTATTTGAAGGTCACATAAAGATAACACCATTTTTTTTTAATGGCAACCTTATTTTTTATAACATATTTTTGTAGCTGACCTCGAGAGCTTTCCAAAACGTTCTAATAAAGTATTTCTTTATTAAGAACTTTTTGAGTTATTAAGGTTTGAAAGTTCCAATATTTTGACATAAATTACAAAATATCTTGTAAAATATTCATTTTTTTATCATCTTACCTTAATACTTTCTTGAACAGAATAATGAAACAAATCAACCGGTGTAAAGAAAACACAATAGGTAAAAAAAATTTTTTATTACGTGTTACAAAATTGTATTTTCTTTAAACCGGTTGATTTGTCTCATTATTGCATTTTGAAGTAGTATATGAGATAGATTGCAATAACTGTGATGCATGCTACATAGGACAAACAAAAAGACACCTCCGAACAAGAATTGACGAACACTGCAAGGACATTAAGAAACATGAAAATAATTTATCGGTTGTGAGTAGACACCGTCTAGATCACGATCATGACTTCAATT
>NW_011966477.1:0-11728 GCF_000949405.1 Vollenhovia emeryi | reverse complement strand
AAAAATTATTTATTACTTATAATATAATGTACATATATGTTTACATGGTGTTACATGGTGTTACATGGTTACTTATACTATAATGTACATATATGTTTACATGGTGTATTATACATATAATACTCGGTATTACACAAAATCACAAATAAAATGTTTCAAATAAAATTGGAATTTTCTTTGCCAGTGTATTGAAAATCAAATAAACTCAATGTAGTGACTTATCTGGCATTTATTATACTGGTCACAACGACGTTTCGATCGCGAATTGCGATCCTCTTCGGGTTATACAATACGTAGTTGACTAATGTTGAAGCATTCTGTCATATCTACAACTAACAGTGAATAATATCGTAAATTTATAGTGTATTCCGGATTATAACATATTATACACAAAACGTCGAATCTTACAAGTCAATAGATTACAATTTATAACAGATTATACATAAATAGTCCAAAACTTACATGTCAGTTTATTAAAAACTTAATAGAATTAATGTTCTTTATATCCCATTTCGCGAGCACGATCTCAACAAGACGTCTATCCAACTCGGCACTTCGAAACGTTATGGTAAAAAGTCAATAATGTTTATAAGATTCTTATTAGGTACTTTGTCATACATTTTCGATAAATTGTCTGTGTCATTTTGAAGATTTATTGTTTTGTTATTCTTTTTAATGAGAACCATTTCGACAATTTTTCGTTTCTTTGTCTGTTTTTCTCTGTGTAATATTTTAGGGTTGGACCAGTCGAAGTTATGATTTAATAATTCGCGATGTTTGCTAATCACTGAGTGGTTATCAGCGTCTTTTTTAATATTAGATTTGTGTTCTTTTACCCGTGTTTCTAAGTGTCTTTTTGTTTGTCCTATATAACATGCGTCGCAATTGTCACATTCTAGCATATAAACTAGCTCGGTTTGTTTCATGTTAATGAGTGGATCTTTCCCTTTTTTAATCACTGAGTTGAGTTTTTTTGGGACAGTATACACGGGATCGAAACCCCGGTCTTTTAAAATCCTGTGAATGCCTTCGCTTATGTCTTTAATGTATGGAACCGTTACAAAGTTTTTATTGAACAAGAAATTATTCCTTTCATTATTGTTCGTTGCTAAACCATGCAAGGCTGGTTTTTTCTAGGTGGAATTAAGGAGAGCATGCGATGGAGGGCCGATCACACGTTTTTTGTTCAGTACAATTTATTATCAGAGGAACTGTCACGACACACTTGTGAATTTCAACTCTTCGCGTTCGACTCAACTATTCGACTGTTCTATCGACAGGTCTCGTTCAAGGGATCTCTCCCACCTTACATGCTATTAGCCCGCGATACATGATATTAGCGCGTGATCGCAGCCCGAAACATCCCGAGCGCCTTCGATCTTAGTGTATGCTCCAACATCCCGCCCACCATTAATACTAATTAATCCTTATGACCTTAAATTAGATTTCATTTCAGCGATCGGGAGCTTACACAATTTATTTATTGCTCTCTTATATGTACCGTTGGCCGTCTGAAGTGTGACAATTCGCACCTTGTCGTCCCTTCCCTTATGTAATTCGTTTACTCGTCCTAATTTCCACCTTAGTGGTGGCGCATTGATGTCTTGGATTAACACTACGTCATCAATATTTAAATTAATTTGCTCGCGATTCCATTTCACTCTGCCCTGCAGAGATGTCAAATACTCTTGGCTCCATCTTTTCCAGAAATCTTGAGTAATTTTGTGAACGATTTGCCAGCGATCGAGGCGATTTATGGGTAGTTCAGTCATGTCGATGTCAGGGAGAGCAGTCAACGAACCACCAATCAAAAAGTGCCCTGGTGTAAGCGGTTGCAGGTCGGCGGATGTTGACGGTAAGTGACAAATCGGACGCGAGTTTAAGCATGCTTCGATCTGAATCAAAACGGTACTTAGCTCCTCAAAGGTCAACAAACTCTCGCCTACAACACGTTTTAAGTGGAATTTACACGACTTTACACCTGCTTCCCACAATCCTCCCATATGAGGAGCTGGTGGAATGAACTTCCATTCAATTTTATTCGGGATAAAAAATCATCATTCAATTTCTGCTCTTCCCTTTCAAGCAAGTCATACATCTCGCGAATCTCGTTGCGTGCTCCGACGAAATTCGTTGCGTTATCGCTATATATACGTTGAGGATATCCTCGACGTCCGGCAAATCGCCTAAGAGCGGCTATAAAGGATGCTGAACTCAGATCGCTGACAGTTTCGAGGTGGACCGCCTTAGTCGTGAAACAAACGAACAACGAGATATACGACTTGCCTGTTTTTCTACCTCGGCCCCGATTGAGCAAGGTTACAATCGGTCCGGCAAAATCCACTCCAGTAACAAAGAATGGTCGATTCGGCGTCACCCGATCCGCGGGCAATTGCCCCATGATTTGTGATAACATTTTTGGTTTATTCCGAAAGCAAGTTACACATCTATGTGTGACTCCCCTAGCGATGTTCTTTCCCCTTAGCGGCCAATACTTCTCTCGAATAGAACACAGTAGTGCCTGAGGGCCGATATGCAGCAATCTAATGTGCTCTCTCTCGAATAATAACTGCGTAAATCTGCTATTCGATGGTAGAATTATAGGATGTTTATTTTCAAACGTCAAATTCGAGTTCTGGATTCTGCCGCCCACCCTGAGGATTCCTTCCTTGTCAATGAACGGTTTGAGTGCCAATAGACTACTGCTGGTCCGAACCTGTTTGCCCGCTCGCAAATCTGTTAATACTTCTGAGAAACCACACTCCTGCACCGCAGATATCAACAATCGATGCGCGTGCCAAATTTTTGCATTTGACAAGCTTCCGAAATTCCTCTTGTCGCGACTTGATTTGACGTTGTTCCCGAACCGAATGCTCCACGCGACGATTCTCTCAATTCTTGATAATGAAGAGTTATTTCTCAACAATGATTCAACAATGTGATCCTCCCTAACCACGCTCGCGAAAACCTGTCTATGTGACCGTTGCTCGATTTAAATAACCCTTTCGTCTTCCTCAGTGAGGGACGGTTGCAAACCGTATTGCTCAAACCTTTCAAGACGCGACAGCCAATGCGGACCTTCCCACCAGATTTTGCTCTGTTTTAAATTCTCTAAACTAGTGCCTCTTGAGATCAAATCCGCCGGGTTCTCTATTCCGTCCACGTGATGCCAGTGCATCGATGGGAGGACCGACTGTATCTCGGCTACACGATTCGAGATGAATGTCTTCTGACGCGATGGATCGCCGGCGATCCATGCTAAGACTAGTGTCGAATCGCTCCATGCATGCACCTCATCAAACGCAATTTTGAGCGCTCTCTTTACGTTTTGAACCAATCTGACCAAGACAATAGCGCCGCACAACTCGAGTCTTGGCAGTGTAATAGTTTTGCTTTTAATTGGCGCCACTCGAGACTTAGAGCAGATTAAAAGAGAACTCGAAGTATTGTTCCTATCGATCACTTGTAAGTAGATGCAAGCTCCGTACGCCTTTAGCGAGGCGTCACAAAATGCGTGGAGATTGAGGCGCATCGCATTGGAGCCCCGAACAATTCTACGCGGGACTCGAATCTCGCCGACTCCCCGCAAATCCCCCACGTATGCATCCCACGCTCGACGGAGACCCTCGGTCAACGGTTCATCCCACCCGAGATTTGATATCCACGCTTCTTGCATAATTAGCTTAGCTCGAACCACAATAGGACCGACCAAACCAAGCGGGTCAAACAGTCTCGAAATCGTTGATAAAACCTCGCGCTTCGTTGAAACCGGATCGACCATACAATCGACAGAGAACTGGAAGACGTCCCCTCGGACACCAATTTAACCCCAGCGTCTTTATCGTACTCGCCTCGATCGCTAAAGCAGATGGTTCCCCAATCTGATCGATTGTTCGCAATTTTTTTATCACTCGTTCGCTGTTTGTAGGGGAAGGTGGCCTAAAGCGGGTAAGCTAACGTTAAAGGACCAAAAATTTAAATTTTTGTTCGATTATGATAACAGGTTTCATTTTATTCGATAGGAGAGTTATCGAACTTAAAAATAAAACAACATGATGGTGTCATTTTGTATCAAATAATTATTTATTATCAAAAATTAAATACTCTTCAAAAACCCGCTTTGCCCTAATAGGGGGCCTAAAGCGGGTAAGCCGTTTGGGCAAAGCGGGTAACAAACAACAAAAGAAGAAATTACACTGATAAGAGAATTAAAGAATAACTTTAGACTGTTTATTGTAAGTACACATATCACTCTTTTTTTAGAACTAATATTGAGATCTCAGTTATGTATCTAACTGTCATAAAAAATAACTTTCTCTTTTAACTTATACTTATTCAAGTAATAATCTCAGACTCATTTAAACAGTCTTTAGCAATATAAAAGTCTCAATTATATAAATGTAGCAGCACTTAGACTTACATGACTATTAAATTGACAAACTTTAATTAGGTACGTTTATTAATAAAATAAGAAATAAAAAATATTAAAAAAATAAAGCAATCGCCTCATTCTTGATATAAATCACAAAAATAGGAACCTATTCCTGAAAAATTAGTACAAGCCTCATGATCCCACTCTTCCCTTTTTTAAATGTCTTTGCAAGGTAGAGAGCGTGATGCCATATTTCTTTGCAGCCGCGGAAACTGAAATAGTTTTGGATTCTTCCATTGCAATTTGCATTGTCGCCTTACTCCAGGATGCCTGTTCCGTTTTTCTGTTATATTTATTAACCATCTAAAACTTATACAAAAAACTAATTGTAAGTATAAAACTGTATAAGGCAAAGCGGGTACCTACTCGCTTTGCCCTACCCGCTTTGCCCAAGAGCACATTTCTTACTTGAGGAATTATAACTTCAAAAACATAAAAAATTACACAGGTATTTTTATCTTGTTTTAAAGTTAGATAGTACCAAAATAATATGATATTATTAACAATATGATAAATGTACATGTTTTTGACTAATCAAAAGATACATACCTTCAGTTTTTTTAAGAAATTCACCAATTTTTTAATATTGCACGCAGTCACGTCATATGACAACTCCGGCGCCCGATCGGAACTGATCGAAACTCGGGAGTGTTCGGGTAATCTTGGCATACGCACACATTGACACTTGCGTTTCATTCGACAGTATACGAGCGCTTACCCGCTTTAGGCGGGCCACCCGCTTTAGGCTACTCTCCCCTACGCCATTTATGTGCCTCGAATCCGCCCTTACCTAGCAACGAATTTAATTGTGATATTAATTGTATCGCTTCGTCCTCACAATTGACACCCGTAATAATATCGTCGACGTACAAATCATTTAACAGAACTCTCGATGCTTCGCTGAACTCATTAGCTCCTTCCTCCGCCAACTGCCGCACGCAACGAATGGCCAAGAAGGGAGCACATGCTTGACCGTATGTAACAGTATTTAGCTTATATTCGGTTATTGGATCGCTCGGAGAAAATCGCCATAAAATCCTCTGATAATCGCGATCGTTTGGATGTATCAATATTTGCCTGTACATTTTTTGAAGATCTGCTGTGACAGCTATAGCCGGCAGACGAAAACGCATCACGATATCGATTATATTATCCTGCAATTTTGATCCCACTAGCAATGTGTCGTTAAGAGAAAGACCAGAAGTGGTTCTTGCCGACGCGTCGAAAACGACTCGCAATTTCGTTGTTAAACTTGTTTTGCGAATCACGCCATGATGCGGTAAATATATCGGATTCGACGCGACATCGCCCCCGTCAACAGCAGACATGTGACCCAAGTCAACGTATTCGCGCATAAATTCAATGTATTGATCACGAAATTCTAAATTTCCTTGAAGTTTACGTTCCAAATGGCTGAATCGTTTCATGGCGACATTTCTCGATCGACCCAATTGGTCCCTGTTTTCCCGAAAGGGCAATCGAACGACGAATCGTCCGGACGCCACATCTCGACTAGTAGTGTTTACAAAATAATTCTCGCAACGTTCTTCATCCCTTGATAATAGCGTGTTATTATTCTTATATTCCTCTAACTCCCAAAACGTTTTGAGAGTCTCATCGAGAGGTACTTGCTGTGTCAACAAACACGTATGATTGCTTGAGGGTTGATCCTTGTCCGCTCGACCCGCAATTAAATGCTGCGGTACCGGACCCGCTATAACCCAACCGAACTTTGTATTCTGCAACGCAAGCAAATCGTCGCCTAGCTCTATTTTACCGTTGTCCAACAATTGAAGAAAGAATTCGCTTCCGATGAGCGCATCAATATGACCGGGACTAAAATACAACGGATCCGCCAATTTCAAATTGTCGGGAATCCTCAATTGCAACTCGGATGCTTCGACTGTAAACGAAGGTAATTTTTTCGTGATTCTCGGAACGACCAAACAATAAGAATTTAACTCAAAATTTGATGTCCGCGATCTTAATGAAACCTTGCAACCGTGAGTTATGACACAGCTCATACCGTTCAATCCGCTTATATTTTCTCGACTGGGTTCTAGTTTAATATTTAATCTCTTGCATGCAGCCGCCGTCACGAAGTTAAGCTCGCTAGCGCTATCCAATAGTACCCGCAATTGAGATTCACCTATACTCGTTTTTACATTAACTATGGCTGTTGCCATTAAAACTCGCTTACGCTCGCAATCGTTTCGGATACGATGTCCAGACGACTCAATGTCGCCAGTTGCTGCTCCTCTCACGGCATCCGTCACTGAACAGAGTGTTGTACCAGTGGATGCTTCCTCCGGGTTCTCTGTCGGACTCCTCGGTGGCCTAGTTGGCGGGTTCCGCGCTTGTTCTTTTAGGTGACACAGCGAGTTATGCCGCTCGCCGCATTCCTTACAAGAGCCGTACCTGCAAGATCTAGAATAATGATCTGATCGAAAACAATTAAGACACAACCTTAATCGCCTTATTTCTTTAATTCTGTCCTCGACAGCCAAACTTAAGAATGTTTTGCAATTATAGATGAGGTGCTGTCCTTGACACAGGTAACATCTCTTTTCTTGGGTTGTCGTTGCTAACGTCGTTTTGCCGCGCAATTTAGTGGTCGAACCTAGTTGCTTGTTCGAAGCCTTCTTTTCGCAGACCTCGGTTCGCGTTCCGTTGGTACCGCCATCCGCTGCCGATCGCCGCAACAACTGGCTCTGCCGCTGCAGGAACTCCATCATCGTAGTTGTCGTAACGTCCTTCTTGTCCTCAATGTACTCCTCCCATCGCCTTCTGGTAGCGCTGTCCAGATTTTTCTCGATGAGGTATAACACTAGGTCTCCCCACGAGTCCGTGGGGAGCGTCATTGATTGTAGCACCCTTATGTGCTTCTGTACGTGATCTACAAGTTCCTGAATTGCGCTTGCAGACTCTTGTTTGATCTTCGGCAACTCGTCCATTAGGCATTGTATATGTCGCCTTTTTATTCCTCTTCCATCGTCATACCTTTTTTACAACAGCTCCCAGGCGATGACGTAATTATCTTCGGAAATGTCGATCGCCTCGATTATTCTCGCTGCCGAACCACTCAGGGATCCGACCAAATACTGATGCTTCTCCACCCCAGATAGCTCACTGTCATGAATCAGTGTTTTAAAGGTATCCGAGTATCTCTTCCAATCCTCCACATTTCCGTCAAATGTCGGTAGCTTGATTAATGATAATTTTACTTGAGCCTCTCGCACGGACGCATTCGACCGCGTGCTCAATCTCTCCAACAGTTGACCTTGTTGTTCCATGGTCCTAACTAGCGTATCATTGTCATTACGCTCAGTTAATTTTTGTATTAAAATTACCTGCTGCTCCAGAAATTGTTTCATGGTCGCATCGTTAGTAACACCGCTTGCGCCGCTATCCGACGGTCCCGCTGGAGGTGATTTAAACCTTTTCAATAACTGTAATAACTCTGCCTTTATGGAGTAGTACCGATCGTCGAACTCGGCATCCTCCACTTCGTCCCTTGAATCGGACTCGTCTTCTAATATAAAAAGTTGCTGTGATATATTTTGAGATTTGGCGTATATCTCCTCTGCTGCCTGAAGTCGCGCCGTGACTTCCTCTTATGTGACTTCCTCTGGTGTTGCGTTAGCATCTTGATTGACCTTATTGATAAAGTTCTTGATCTGAGTCAATTTTCCCTTTAGATAAGTCCGTTGCCTGCGAAGAGTGCCGATACTCATCTTGTTTCTTAAAGCCGACTGCCCTGATGATTCCAGCTTACTTCGTATACGTATCATCGAAAATTCGGAGCGATCGACGGAGACGAACACGACAGACACACGTCGCGATCACGTGAACGGCCAAACGTTGTGATCACGTGAGCAATCGATGATCAGCAGATCGAGCATACTACCGTTAACGCGGATTCGAACGTTCTACTCTCGACACTCTCGAATATTCTCGAAAATAATGATGATATTGTTCAACTCGACCTGAGTTAACTATCATTAAATTGCACTCACTCCTATGCGGTGATCATCCGCTCCGATACGCGCGCTCATCAGGCTCGAAGGACCAAATTGTTCGTTGCTATACCATGCAAGGCTGGTTTTTTCTAGGTGGAATTAAGGAGAGCATGCGATGGAGGGCCGATCACACGTTTTTTGTTCAGTACAATTTATTATCAGAGGAACTGTCACGACACACTTGTGAATTTCAACTCTTCGCGTTCGACTCAACTATTCGACTGTTCTATCGACAGGTCTCGTTCAAGGGATCTCTCCCACCTTACATGCTATTAGCCCGCGATACATGATATTAGCGCGTGATCGCAGCCCGAAACATCCCGAGCGCCTTCGATCTTAGTGTATGCTCCAACAAATATTGTTGTTCATATCACGTGTAATATTCCTGTGTTTTAATTGTTTTAGTCTCTTATTAACTAGTTTATTGATTATATGCGTTGGATAACAGTTGTTTGTAGGAATGGATTTTACAATGCATACCATATGTTCGAATTATGAAACCGCTCATTGGATAACAGAATGGCACGGTCGACTAAATTAGTTACAATGTCCGCTTTGTAGTTAAATGGGTGATTGGAAAGAAAATTGACATAGCGGAGACTCATTGTTTGCAACTATTAGATAACCCATTGACAGCATTCTTCAGATATGTCGACGACATCTTTACTATTGTCCCCACATCAAAGATCAACGTACTATTAAATTTATTCAATAACTATCATCAGAGATTGAAATTCACCTGTGAAATAGAGACAAACGGATCATTAAGTTTCCTTGACACGATGGTCATTAGGAACGACGACGAGTTGATAACAAATTGGTATGGAAAACCGACGGTTTCTGGCCGCTATGTCAATTTTCTTTCCAATCATCCATTTAACTACAAAGCGAACATTGTAACTAATTTAGTCGACCGTGCCATTCTGTTATCCAATGAGCGGTTTCATAATTCGAACATATGCATTGTAAAATCCATTCTTACAAACAACTGTTATCCAACGCATATAATCAATAAACTAGTTAATAAGAGACTAAAACAATTAAAACACAGGAATATTACACATGATATGGACAACAATAATGAAACGAATAATTTCTTGTTCAATAAAAACTTTGTAACGGTTCCATACATTAAAGACATAAGCGAAGGCATTCACAGGATTTTAAAAGACCGAGGTTTCGATCCCGTGTATACTGTCCCAAAAAAACTCAACTCAGTGATTAAAAAAGGAAAAGACCCACTCATTAACATGAAACAAACCGAGCTAGTTTATATGCTAGAATGTGACAATTGCGACGCATGTTATATAGGACAAACAAAAAGACACTTAGAAACACGGGTAAAAGAACACAAATCTAATATTAAAAAAGACGCTGATAACCACTCACAATCAGTGATTAGCAAACATCGCGAATTATTAAATTATAACTTCGACTGGTTCAACCCTAAAATATTACACAGAGAAAAACAGACAAAGAAAAGAGAAATTGCCGAAATGGTTCTCATTAAAAAGAATAACAAAACAATAAACCTTCAAAATGACACAGACAATTTATCGAAAATGTATGACAAAGTAATAAGAATCTTATAAACATTATTGACCTCTTACCATAACGTTTCGAAGTGCCGAGTAGGATAGACGTCTTGTTGAGATCGTGCTCGCGAAATGGGATATAAAGAACACTAATTCTATTAAGTTTTTAATAAACTGACATGTAAGTTTTGGACTATTTATGTATAATCTGTTATAAATTGTAATCTATTGACTTGTAAGATTCGACGTTTTGTGTATAATATGTTATAATCCGGAATACACTATAAATTTACGATATTATTCACTGTTAGTTGTAGATATGACAGAATGCTTCAACATTAGTCAACTACGTATTGTATAACCTGAAGAGGATCGCAATTCGCGATCGAAACGTCGTTGTGACCAGTATAATAAATGCCAGATAAGTCACTACAGTGAGTTTATTAAATAAAATGTTTGTATAAAAGTAATATTGTTGAATTTTTCACGGAACGATTGATGGGAAGAAACTTAATGCAATTCCTAAAATTATAAATGACAAAAATTAGATTTAGAAAATAATACTGTCTTTGTCGCACCGAGCAACGCCAGAAAGCACTTTAAGTCAATATTAAAAATCGCGAATAACGAAAATAAATATAATACAGTAAATCTGACCTTTGCTTCGTAAAACCAAACAGAAAAATAAAAGGTAAATGTCCTTTAGTCATCAACACCGAATGTAATAAGTATTGTGGCGATCCTGGGAAGTTATCTGGGTGTTAACTAGAGCATTGAATGTTCCTTAAGATCTATATCCGCGCTATCCTTTAACTAAGTTGGAGCTGTGAATAGTCGAATAATATTAATTCAATTGGTTATAAACATCGCATCAGCGTTCGCAACGTCTCAGTATGAATGAAGTCACACTTCGACGTCACAGCGACCGCCGCAACGATCTTCAATGTAGAGAAGTTGATTGAGTACGTCACAACTCTAAGCCATGACGATATCAAATTATAATTGAGGATGGACATCACGGTTGTAAGCCGTGATGATCTCAAGGAGTGCAGTTTCCTGCATGCGTCACGGCTGCGAACCGCGACGAATCTCAGAGGATGCAGTTGCCTGCGTGCGTCGCGGCTAAGAGCCGCGACGAGTCTCAGAGTATACAATTGCTTGCTTGCGTGCGTTGCGAAAGCGAGATGCGACGAGTCTCATTGTCAGATGTGCAGTTGCCTGCGTGCTTCGCAGTCGCTATCCGCAACGTTTCTCAAAGTTGAAAAGAGAGAGAGAAAGTACCTTCTGGAAATCCAGACGATCCATCTGTATGGCCAGCATCAATCTATCAGAGCCAACAGCAGGCAACCCCCGATAAAATCGCGGGGTGCGCACCTCGAGAAGCCTTCAATTGCGCACAGTACAATTGGACACGATGCAATTGCACACAGTGCTATTGGACACATAATGTTGCGCACGTGTGTCTGTGTGTTTTAAATTATATTTCGATAACCTGTGTCCAAAAGCAACGGTGTCCAATTGTACGGTGCGCAATTGAGCCTCTCCCGCGCACCTCCCTCGTCCAGAAGAATCTGGTGTGTAACGGGACTCAAAATGTCGACGGATGAATCCGTCGTAAAGCAATGCCTCGGCTAAATGAGATGAGCCGAATCGCAAGCCAACTAACCTCGTCGGTCCTTCTAGCGCTTGCTCTATGAAGAAGCAAGCTCGCAGTGTCTCTCAGCGCGTAATAAAGCACCTCT
>NW_011966476.1:11466-17091 GCF_000949405.1 Vollenhovia emeryi | reverse complement strand
GATTTTCTTGGGTAAAAAACTTGTTCCAGGCTTCCCGCTTCAAATTTATCGTTTTCTCGACTAGAACAACCGGGAACAAAATGCAAGAGTAAAGTGGCCCTTAGGATTTAGATCGGACCATAATTATTTTGTTCCCGGTTGTTCTAGTCGAGAAAACGATAAATTTGAAGCGGGAAGCCTGGAACAAGTCTTTTACCCAAGAAAATCGCGAAAAATCAACTTTTTTGGTACAAAGTGCAAGAGTAAAGTGGCCCTTAGGATTGAGATCGGACCGTAATCATTTTGTTCCCGGTTGTTTTAGTCGAGAAAATAATAAATTTAAAGCGGGAAGCCTGGGACACGTTTTTCAATGGCCAAAAACGATTTTTTGTAGAAAATCATTTTTTCCCGATATCTCTTAAAGTTGTTGACCAATCAAACTAATACTTTGGAACAATGTTTAGAACAACTAGAACAACCTGGAACAACCTTAAAAAGTTGGATTTTCGAAAAGTGGGGTGCCAGGTAGAAAAATTGTTTTTTTAATTTTCCGCGAAAATATCCATGATATAAATTTGATCTTCGGGAACAATTTGGAAGAAGTCTAGAACAACCTGGAACAACTTTTAGAATTTTGAAATTCCAAAAATGGGGTGCTAACTTCACACAGGTTTCACTCACTCAATCATTCCTCGATACCTACACCGCATTCTGTCCCTAACGCTACGTGCGCCTCTGTTCTCCTTTTTCAATTACACTATTTATACCTATTCTTACCGTAATCAAGTTTGGCTACCGTATTCCTATCCTACTTCCTACTCCTTTGTCTTCATCATCCTGTTCTTACTTCCTTGAGTCTCCTACCTCCTCGTACAGTAGTTTCTCTTTTGTACCCCTTCTCGTCGAAAGTGGCAAGACGTCGCTCCCCAACGATCTTCAACTGCATTCTATTCTTTCTTTCTCGTACTGTCTTCTAACTCTCCCGCCGTATTTTTTTTCCTATCTCCACTCTCTGCATACTTTCCGCAGCCTTTACTCCTTCTCCTTCTATGTCCTGCAGAGAGATATGTCCATACCAGTCTTTTCTGCAGTGCGTTTAATAATAATAACAATAATTTCTCATCTCTCCCGCCACCTTCACTGATCCGGGGCAAGGTACTCGAGCGAGTTCTCTTAACTTCTACGTTTGCCGTATATCCTTCCTTTTTCTATTTCTCGTCCCCCATCCTCTCCTCTCCTACCTCGTAGGCCAAGCGATTAATACCTACTTGTTCTCTCTCCATGCTTCTTTCTCTCACTTTCTTACCTTTCGGTCCCCATCATTGTTCTATATAGGTAGTGCTGCCTCTTCTCCTATTCTTTTATCTATTTCTTCCCCTTGATCTCTTTCTCCTTCCTCTTTTACTCTCCTTTCCTGGTTCTCTCGCCTGTCTTCTTCTTCTTCCTCCTACTCTCTTTTTAACCTATCCTATTTACAATATTACTCTCCTACCTTATTATTTACCCGCAGCGCTCACCTCTTCATTTTTATACCCCTCTAATGCCCTTTGCTAAACACTATTTACTACAATTTTCCTAATTTCCAAAATTTACCTTCTTACATATTATCTTATTTTATTCTATTCTATCTCTTAATCTACCATCCTATTCTTCTCTATTGTATTCCATACATCACAATTATATACCCCCCATCCTCTTAATCAATTCCTCCTACGCTTTTCTTTCCTCCCCTAGCGGGCTGCATTTCTCTAATTCTTTTTATTCTCCTTTTTCTTTTCCTTATATCTTTTCTAATCAAAACATCTACTATTTCAGGTATCTCCTTGCTTTTTCTTATTCAATCCTTTCTTTGTAATTTTTAACTACTTTGTACTAATTTAACTTCTTATTATACATATATTTCCCTCTTAAAATTCCACCCTCTGTAATAATATTCTTTATATACTATTGCCCTTATCTTATGCTGTCGTTCCTACCGGCTATACCTACGCTTTTTCCGCCCAAGCTTTCCTTACTTCGCGTTACACTAATTTGCTATCCCGCTATTTCCTTACTTCTTTTCACCTTCCCTCCTTCATTCTCCCTAGTCTTGCCTCCAATTGCCCTTCTATACCTTTTTCTGCATCTTCCCTACTACTCTTATCCTTACCTATTTCCGATTTCTTCAATTTATACCTACTAACTTACTCGCTCTTCCTCTCCTGCATCCATCCACGCTCACGCCACTTAACCAAGTCCAATTAATATTATAATATTTAATATTACTATAATATAATATTGTAATAGAATATTAATACTGATAGTATTAATATTCTATTATAATTTTATTAAGATTCTATTATAATTATATTAATATTGATTAAAATATATTAATTATATAATATTATTATAATAGAACATTAATACTGATATTTATATTGTATAGTAGTTAGGTGGAATATTAAAGATGTATTAATTGTAATTACATTCTACAGGGTGTTACAATAAGAAGGAATGATGTTAAATGTGAATTAAAAATCGGTGGTGTACAAAAATGAAAATTTCTTTAATAGAACATGTTTGGTAGGCCATTACAATTAAGTATGGAAGATAATGTCCGCCAAATGTTCGCCACGGCTCCGGCGGCACACGTCAATCCGCTTATCGAAATTTGCGGGCCAATCACACCACCAGCGTAGAATGCACACCACACGGTGACTTTTTGTGGATGCATTGATGTTTCGACAATTGCCCTTGGATTTTCTTCAGCCCATATTCTGCAATTCTGCTTGTTGACGAAGCCATTGAGATGGAAATGGGCTTCGTCGCTGAAGAAGATTTTGGTGAAAAATTCGTTGTCCGTTTGTCTTTGTTCGTGTATCCAATCGGCAAATTTTCGACCCATAAAATGGTCGGTAGGCTTCAGTTCTTGCGTCAGTTGGATTTTGTAAGCGTGCATGGACAAATCTTTCGTCAAAATTCGATGCAAAGTGGTCGTGGACAAGTATTTCTTGGAGCAATTCCTGAGCTCGATGTCGAATAGAGGTGTTGGGGCTCTCGGCTACACTCTCCCTCACAGCAGCAATGTTTTCGCGTGAACGTCCTACACGAGCACGTACGGGCTTCTTAACATCTGCCACAGACCCGGTTTCTTGGAATTTCTTCACAATTTTGCCGATAGCACCCTCGGTTGGTCGATTATGTGGACCGAAATAATCACGCAGAGCGCGACATGCACTTTTGTTTGAACGCCCATTTTCATAATAGGCTTCAATAACTTTAACACGTTGTTCAATGCTGTACTTTTCCATGACACGATTTGTAAACAACTGAAAATGTCAAAAAAATATTGTTACCTCAAAACACAATTGACGTTTAAGCCCCATTTACATTTAACATCTGTCCATACTATTGTAACACCCTTTATTAATCACATAGCAAACTTCTACGAATTTTTTTATTTTAGATACTACCTTCAACCTATTATACCTATATGAGATAAAAATCGCTGTACAATTATGTAGACAAATTGTCTAATTTAACTTTAAGAGCGAGTTTCAAGTTTTGTATAGTTTCTGCATGCATTTTCGACTGGTTCGTCTCAATCCATGACACCAAGTGATAACGCATTGGTATCCATTCGTAAATAGCACGAATTATTGAGCAAACATAATATGACGTAGATAAGTTATTGGAGGCGAACTGTAAAGCGTCTTCGATAATTGGAGCCCATCTACTTCTAATGCACAAGCGCAGCCAAAGAAACCTGCGAAATAAGTGCGCGTTATATTTCAATATCCTGATAGCACAATGCAATGACCAAACATTTGTTAAACACTGGCCCATTATTTTGATTGTATTGGACCAATGTTTAGCCAATGCACTGTGCTTCTAGGGTACCATCTGAACATGGATGAGCATAGTTACCGTGTTTCGACACTCTCCACGTTCGCCAAATACGCACGTTGCAACATAGGTAACTTGTAGATCTGTGGAGCTATACGGAATACATTCCAACTCAAATAGCTTACAAATATTATTTTTCTAAATGCAGAGTCGTTTAAGTGCCTCTTCATTATAGATTGCAAAATATCTTTTGATTCTTCTTTGATGAATGTTTCCCCATCATAGTAACTATTAATTTGTATATCGGAGAACATGTGATGCAATGGTAAATTTTGTTCCTTGAACCACATTTCCCAATCTACAATTTCTAACTCCTGATAACAACATAATAAAGTTTATTATTCGTTGCTTAATAAATGGAAATTTCTTAAACTCTGGTTTTTGCACAAGAAACATGTCACCTGCATATCAACAACAAAAGTATGATACAGATGTCTCTTAAAATCATTAGTCTGATATTCACAGAAGCGAGTTACATGACAACATTTAAAAAAATGTTGTAAACTTTTATATCCTAAACGTTGTAAATGATCCAACAGCAAGCATCCTTTTTCGTACGGCAAATTCTTAATAATTTCCCTGGGTAAGGTACCAGACAAATTAGGTACTAAAGATATGTTGTGATTAACACAAACATTGCTGCTTAAATGTGTCTGTAATTATAACGCAGTTTTAGAAAATAATGCATTAGGTACGCTGAAATGCATAATAACTACGAGTGCACGTAAAAAGTAACAAATACTACTACTGTACATTCATCCAGACAGCAGGCAACGTTTATAAGATATTTACAAAATACTTGTAAAGATTTTATAAACTGTTTGTGTTGTCCATGCAATATATTCGATTCTGTATTGTTATCCAATCAAAATTGATGCTTTACCTCATTTAACACTGTACCGTAACTTTGGTTCCCGCGTCATTTATATTTCCCGCGCGCGATTCTTCCCGGGATCTCCCGAGCGCTATCAGAGAAAGCGTCTCCGCCAATCCTATCGGTTTCCTCGCGTACCGCGTGGCAAGCTATTGGCGAATGGGCTCGTTGCCCCTCAACTTCGACGGCAACGTATGGCAGGCGAAGAGACGCGCGTCTCTGTGTGTGTGTGTGTGTACGTCCATGCGTGCGAGCGGATCGAGTGTATTTTCTTTTGTGCTACCGTCGCCACGAGATTTCAATAAAACTTATTAAAAACTAAAATCCGAGCAAGCCAAGTGTTTTACTCGACCACGCCCGATCTCCGAGACGAGCCCAGAGATTACTTGCGTGGAAGCCACAAGGCCTGCAAGAAACATGATCCTTCGACCCGGATACGAGACACCCGCCACCAAGTAACCCAGGTCGGTACGCGAAGGCGACGGCCATCACTCGAGACCGCACGCTGCCGACGAAACGAGGCGCAGGACCCCGTTAGAGAGAGAGAGAGAGAGAGAGAGAGAGAGAGAGAGAAGGAGACAGAGCTACATCGTCGTCGGTAGTTCTGCCAGTCGTGCCAGGAGGCCGCGACTCGAGCATCGCCCGCCGTCCTGCCCAGTCGTGCCAGGAGGCCGCCAATCGAGCGTCGTCGGTCGTCCTGCCTAGTCGTGCCAGGAGGCCCCGACTCGAGCATCGCCCGCCATCCGGCCCAGTCGTGCCAGGAGGCCGCGAATCGAGCGTCGTCGGTCGTCCGGCCCAGTCGTGCCAGGAGGCCACGAAACGACCATCGCCGGCCGTCCTGCCCAGTCGTGCCAGGAGGCCGCCAATCGAGCGTCGTCGATCGTCCT
>NW_011966476.1:0-10834 GCF_000949405.1 Vollenhovia emeryi | reverse complement strand
GCCCAGTCGTGCCAGGAGGCCACGACTCGAGCAGCGCCCACCATCCGGCCCAGTCGTGCCGGGAGGCCACGACTCGAGCAGCGCCCGCCATCCGGCCCAGTCGTGCCAGGAGGCCACGACTCGAGCATCGCCCGCCATCCGGCCCAGTCGTGCCGAGAGGTCACGAATCGGGCATCGCCCGCCATCTTGCCCCGTCGTGTCGAGAGACAGGAAGCGAACGCCGTCTGCCGTCCCGCCCAGCCGAGCCAGAGGACGAGCTTGATCCGCCATCGTGCCCCGCCGCGCCGAGGGACCCACCGGACGTCGGCCGCCGCCTCGATCAGCCGTGCCAGGGGATTGACGACCGAAACTCAACGAGGTTAGCCCATCAGTATCGCGCATTCTCAGCCGTCGTTGTCAGGCACGCCGTGCCGATCCATAATTCGTCGCGTCCCGTCCATTTTGCACCGTCGCGTTCAAGATGTCCTCCGAAGAGGATCCGGTCGCGTTAAGGAAACAGCGCGCCATTATTAAGGGATCGTGCACGCGTGTTAAGACGTTTGTGGATAAAATTGAATCCGTCACGCCGTCGGTCAGGGCTCAGCTCGCGGAACGCCGATCCAAACTAGATCAATGTTGGTTAGATTACAATGCGGTGCAATGTAAATTGGAGATGATAGACGATATCGAAAAAGGCGATCGCAGGGGCTTCGAGGACGCCTTTTATGATCTGTCGGCTAAAATTCGAGAGCTCGTGGATCCACCGCGTGCCCCATCGCGCACTGATAGTACGCATTCTCCGTCGACGTCGGGCGTCTCGGGAATTCCAGAAGCGGCTACGTACGTGCAACTCCCCAGCTGAGCCTTCCGACTTTCGGTGGGAAGTACGATGACTGGTTCCCCTTTTTCGACGCATTCAACTCAATCATCCATTCGAACGCATCGTTAACTAAAGTTTAGAAATTGCAATACTTGCGATCATCACTTACCGGGGATGCGAGCGATATTATCAATTCATTGGAAATATCGGACGCCAATTACGAAGTCGCATGGAAAATGCTCAAGGAGCGTTATGACAACAAACGAGTCATCGTACATACCCACGTCAAAGCAATAATGGAGTTACCCTCCATGCACAAAGAGAACGCCACCGAGCTGCGACAAATCGCGGACGGTGCGTCCAAGCATTGGCACTTGAACGCTCTTCGAGCGCTGAATCGCCCCACCGAGCAATGGGACGATTTACTCGTGTTCATTGTGGGTTCAAAACTCGACGCGCTCACACTGCGAGAATGGTAAGCGTCATTAACGGGATCCGATATCCCGACCTTCAAGAAACAAGTCGAGTTTATCGCGCATCGATGTCAGGTTTTCGAGGCCACCGGCAAGGCTAATGTCGCGGTCGCGAAGGTCACCAACGCTCGTGCTCCCGTAAATGGAAAGCGCCAGGCTGCGTGCGCGGCGACGCTGAAATTCAAATGTAGCTTCTGCTACCTGCAGGGGCGATCATTCAGTGTATCGCTGCAAAGAGTTTCTTGATCTCCCTATTTCACGTAAAAATGCCGAAATTCGCAAGTTAAAGGTTTGCCTTAATTGTCTGCGGTCTACGTCGCATACAGCAAATAAGTGCACTGCGGGCGTGTGCAGGGTGTGCAAGGCTAAGCACAATACGTTGCTGCACACGACCACTTCCAGCGAGACGACCGATTCCAATCAAGAGGCGCCAGAGAAATCAGGCTCAACGGCATCACCTACTGCGCTAAGTCATGCACTTATCGTGCCCCCTCGACGGCAAGTATGCCATGCTTTCAACGGCCGTCGTACGCGTCCAGGATCATAAGAATTCGTTAGTGCCGTGCCGCGCATTACTGGATTGCGGGTCACAGGCGAACTTCGTATCGAGGAAGTTCCTGTTCATGCTTGGCATCACACCACGCGCCGTAGACATCTCCATCTCTGGCATAAATGGCGCGACTACCAAATCCACGCAAACCGCCCGATTGAAAATGCAATCACGCACGAACGCATTCTCCTTCGATATAGAATGCATCGTCACGGATCGGGTTACGGACAGACTCCCTTCTTTCACGTTCAAGCGGGCCGCGCTTAACCTTCCACGCAATTTACAGCTCGCCGATCCCCATTCCACGTGTCAGCTGACGTCGACGTTCTCATCGGCGCGGATCTGTTTTGGGATTTAATATGCGTAGGGCAGATCAAGGCGTCGCAAACACACCCGACCTTACAGAAGACGCGGCTGGGATGGATCCTGGCGGGTCAATTGGGCAATCCGCCCGGGCCACCGGAAACAATTAGATCTTTCCACGCAACAGTGACCAACGCGCAGCTTCACGAGCAGTTGAGCGGGTTTTGGCGACAGGAGGACGTTGCCAACCAGCCAGTCAACTATAGCATCGACGAGACACGCTGCGAGAAGCACTTCCTAGAAAGCGTGACCCAAGCCACCAGCAGCCGATACGTGGTGAAACTTCCTGTCAAGGAACAAACAATCGCTAAGCTCGGCGAGTCCGAAGGCACTGCGCGGAAACGATTGCAGGCACTCGAGAAGCGGTTTAAGCGAGAACCATCTTTGAAGCCACGCTATGAAAAATTCATCGACGAGTACGCTGCACTTGGCCACATGAAACTGGTTTCCCCACAACCTGACGAAAGGGGATCCGTTTACTTGCCACATCATTGCGTGTTCAAGACCACATCGACGTCATCGAAACTACGAGTTGTATTCGATGCTTCCTGCAAAACGACCACGGGAGTATCTCTAAACGACGCGCTCATGGTAGGGCCCGTCGTCCAGCAGGACTTGATGTCCATTTTAATGCGCTTCCGCACTATCCGGTACGTTTTTTCTGCCGACATAATAAAAATGTACCGGCAAATTTGGATGGACCCGTCGCAGACGTCACTTCAGCGAATCTTGTGGCGAGGCGACACAAACTCGAACATCAAGACATATGAGCTGCTCACCGTCACCTACGGTACCGCCTCGGCCTCGTACCTGGCAACGAGGTGCCTCAAACACTTAGCAGAGCAACACGAAGCTGAGTATTCGCTGGGATCGAAGATCGTCAAGCGAGACTTTTATGTAGACGATCTATTGACGGGAGCAGACACGCTCCGCGAGGCCAAGCTAATTCGGGTGGAAATCATTTAACTACTGCGGCTAGGATGCTTTGAGTTCAGCAATTGGGCTTTAAACTGCCCGGAGTTAATAGAGGACAGCGCGAATCAGGATCAAGGGCCGGTCACAATTGACGATAACGCAACTTCCCACATCTTGGGAATGAGGTGGGATCAAGTCGAGGATACCTTTCTAATCTCACACAACGCTGCCGAAGATCACGACAACATCTCGAAGCGTACGATATTGTCGGGTGTCGCCAGACTATTCGACCCTCTCGGACTCCTCGGTCCTATCATCGTCACAGCGAAACTCATCCTCCAGGAGCTGTGGCAGGCGGGAAGCCATTGGGATGAATCGGTGCCGCAAGATATCCACACGCGTTGGTCAAGGTTTGAGCGACAGTTAACCGACTTAAGGAAATTGCGGGTTCCACGGTGTGTGAAATTCTCCACGAATCCACAACGCGTGGAAATACACGGGTTCGCCGACGCCAGCCAGCGGACGTACGGAGCCTGTTTGTACGTAAGAACTAAAGTAGACAGTGACCAATACCGCACCGAATTGCTATGTTCCAAATCGCGCGTTGCACCGTTGAAAGCGATATCGCTGCCAAGTTAGAACTATCAGCGGCATTGTTGCTATCGCATCTACTGGAAAAGGTTTGCGCATCATGTGATCTAGCCAACATGGAAATCTTCCTGTGGTCAGACTCCACGATTACACTAAATTGGATAAATTCATCTTCCAGAAGGTGGGAGGTATTTGTGGCTAACCGGATTGGGGAGATACAACGTATAATCGAAGTAAGGGACTGGCGGCACATTGCCTCAGCCGACAACCCGGCCGACATCTTGTCGCGCGGACTCTACCCATGTGAGCTAGGGGACGCGAGCTTGTGGTGGCACGACCCTGCATTTCTGCAATCTCACAAGAATTGCTGGCCAAGCGGAGACTTCACCCGCCTGGGGGGCGAGGTTCCCGAAGAGCGAAGAGCAGTAGCGGTCGTCCTCATCGCCGATTGTTCGATCATCAACGAATTACTGAAAAAACATTCCAACCTTAACAAGGTATGCCGCATCATGGCGTATTGCCTCCGATGGCGCCAGATGCATCGATCGAGCGCACCGACGAAATTCGTCTCACATGGCGAGATATCTTACGCCCTCGAAGTCGCGTGTAGAGCGGTGCAGAAGGCAGCTTTCTCCAACGAATACAACCAGCTAAGCAAGAATGAAACCACCAGCGCTTCTAGTAGACTATTGCCTCTAGCCCCCTTCCTCGATAAGGACGGATTAATTCGCGTAGGGGGGAGATTAAAAAATTCCGGTTTGCAATTTGACGCGTGTCATCCCATATTGCTTCCGCGTGAGCATAAACTAACGAAACGCGTAATAAGCCAGGAGCATGTACGCAGCCTGCATGCGGGAGCACAAGCCACTATGGCCGCCGTCAGGCAGCGTTTTTGGCCACTTTCTCTTCGTTCCGCCGTGCAAAAAATTGTTAGAAATTGTGTGGTATGCTTCAAGGCCAAGCCGATTCATTCGGAGGCTTTAATGAGCTCGTTGCCGAGCAGCCGCGTCACCGTATCAAGGCCATTCTCGCAGTGTGGCGTGGATTACGCCGGCCCGATCATCATAAGGGAGGGAAAACGACGCAACGCCCGCAACCACAAGGCGTACATTTCGATTTTCGTATGTTTCGCAACGAAAGGTGTTTATATCGAATTGGTGAGCGATTTAACCTCTGAGAGTTTCGTGGCGGCGTTGCGGCGTTTAATTTCCCGAAGAGGCAAGCCCTCTTGTATATATTCCGACAATGGCACCGCCTTCGTCGGGGCCTACAAGCAGCTCAAGGAATTCTATGAATTCCTGAGCGATACTCAAACGCAGAGCGATGTACAGCAATTCCTTCGCGAACAACAAACGACCTGGAATTTTATTCCCCCGAACGCGCCGCACTTTGGCGGCCTATGGGAAGCCGCTGTAAAGTCAGCCAAGTACCACATGTCGCGAATCATCGGTAAGGCCCATTTGACATTCGAAGAAATGTCGACAGTGCTGTGCGAGGTGGAGGCAATTCTCAATTCCCGGCCGCTCACGCAGCTGAGCTCTGATTCAAACGACTTGGCATATCTTAGTCCAGGCCATTTTCTAATCGGTGCCCCGCTCAACAGCATTCCTTGCCACGATGTGCATGACATAAATGAGAACCGGCTAACGCGCTGGCAGAGAGTGGAGCAAATACGCCAGTATTTTTGGCAAAGATGGAGTAATGAATATCTCCACTCCCTGCAAGAGCGAACCAAATAGACTCAATAAGGGCATACAGTTGAAACCTAAGCAACTGGTGCTCATTCGACAACCGGGCTTGGCTCCGTTACAGTGGCTCCTAGGCAGAGTGCAGGAAGTGCACACCGGTTCCGATGGCGTCACGCGCGCCGCTACCGTCCGTACGACCAAGGGGTCACTAACAAGACCCTTGTCCAAACTAGCGATATTACCGATAGACGTAGATATAGATTAAGTTCATGCTGCCGTTAACAAAGGTTCCTTCCTGTGATAGAATCAAAGATTATTTTCGGTTTGAGTTTGTACCCTCGTTATTGTTAACTGTTGCGAGCGTTTTCCAGTGTTATGCGAAAATCTTTTATGTTGTTCCAATGCGTTAATTTCTTATAAGTTAGTTAAGTCTGAACATTGTTATGCGAAAATCTTTATGTTGTTCCCACGCGTTAGTCTCTGATCAGCTCTTTAAATCTGAACATTGTTATGCGACGGGTTCATTTCGAATTTTGAAAGTGCGTCCTTTCAAGGGGGGCGGCGTTGTACCGTAACTTTGGTTCCCACATCATTTATATTTCCCGCGCGCGATTCTTCCCGGGATCTCCCGAGCGCTATCAGAGAAAGCGTCTCCGCCAATCCTATCGGTTCCCTCGCGTACCGCGTGGCAAGCTATTGGCGAATGGGCTCGTTGCCCCTCCACTTCGACGGCAACGTATGGCAGGCGAAGAGACGCGCGTCTCTGTATGTGTGTGTGTGTAACTGTGTACGTCCATGCGTGCGAGCGGATCGAGTGTGTTTTCTTTTATGCTACCCATGGAGAATGTATAAGGAGACCGAACTAGGTCTGGATCACGTCACCGAAAGTGGGCCGACATTTTTGCCATCCAGTGAATTAAAATTTTGCCACTTGTAGCGCTGGCGTCGCCTTACGCGATTAAGGGCCAGTTTCACAAACATCGGTTAACTTGTTAACTAGGGTTCAGTCGACTCCCTATCTTTTTTCATCTTATTATTTAAGAAGAGACAGCGGATCAATTAACCTTCGG
Organism: Vollenhovia emeryi; assembly: GCF_000949405.1. Classification (NCBI taxonomy): domain Eukaryota; kingdom Metazoa; phylum Arthropoda; class Insecta; order Hymenoptera; family Formicidae; genus Vollenhovia; species Vollenhovia emeryi. The sequence continues at coordinate 4,385 of NW_011966476.1, read as the reverse complement.
TTAGCAGTTAACCGACGTTTGTGAAACTGGCCCTAAGAATTCGCTCATGAGTTACCGATCTTGATCTCGTAGATACAGCGTATAACTGTTGTTATCTGGAGGTCAATTTCTGAAACTTACGAAAATTACAAAAGTGAGTGAATATTTATAATTTCAATCTGTGAATTCGCTTACTTTTGTAATCTCCACAAGTTTCAGAGATACACAATCCATCTCCTCATCTTATTTACAGATCGGATGTATATTATATAACCACGAAAGCTTCATGCATATGACAACCATGTGTCACGTACGAATGCGAATGGAGTTAGTTGATGACAGCGCTCCCAGTATTGCTTTTCAGAACGTCTGGCGGGCACAAACATCGGCCCATTCTGATTACGGGCAGTTCGGTCTCCTTATACATTCTCCATGGTGCTACCGTCGCCACGAGATTTCAATAAAACTTCCCAAGGAGAACAAAAAAGTCAAAATGATGTCAAAATGATGTCAAAATATAATCAAATTTTAGTTCGTCAAAATGATGTCAAGTTGCATAAATTTTTGATGCTTTCTTGATGTCAAAATCGTGACATAATTTTGACATTAGTTTGACTATTCGTAATATGACACCCAGATAGAACATAATGACATCATTATGACTATCACAATTTTATTTATCACATAAAAGTTATCTGGACATATCTAGAAAACTTTTAAATGTTGAATAAAATTATGATAATGTCATAATGACGTCTTTATGAATTTTATGTTCTACCTGGAATAGAGACATGTAGATAGTAATATATAAACGTTATATTTGACTGCTTATGACATATTTATTACAATCATTACATATAAATTGCGTATAATATTGACTTATAAACATTGCACAAGTTATAGTTATATTGCAGTCTATTATTTACGTTGACTTGATGTATTCAGCCAACGTTTCACAGATTCTTCAGCATTTTTTAAAGTTTGATTTTTAAAACGCCCATTATGGCACCTAAAAAGAAACAAAAGAGAAATAAGTTACCTTTTGATTTCTAGTTAATCACCGCAGTTATATTGAATTATGACATTAATGAAAAAGAGAAAAAGAGAGATAGAGGGAAAGAAAAAAAGAAAAAATACGATAAACACATTATACATATACAAATATTATTATACAAATAAAGATACTTACAAAATAAAGCCTCTTTAATTTGTGTTCCATGAAAAGAGATTTTTACTCCTCTAGTTCCTTTCCAACTAATTTGTCTTGCAAGTTCATTATGCAATAAAATGGACATCAGGCAGTTAGCAGCATTCCACTGATCAGAATCATCAAGAATACGTGCATTAAGGTAACTGACCTTCAAAACATACAAAAAAATAAATGCAAATTATGTAAAGAGAGAGAAAAAGAGAGAGATGTTCATATGTTCATATAGAAGATATAAATGAATATCTTTAGAAATCAGTTATACTTACAAACTAAGAAAATGCAATTTTATCATTCAAAAATTCATCGAATGCTTGAAATGACTTCTCATCTCGCAATGGAAGAGGACAATTTTCAGGCCTCTCTATGACAGTTTCACCAGAAAATATTTCGTTTAAGATACGGCGTTGATTAATTAGAACTATATCAAGTTTACTTGATACATCACGAAGCAAATCTCTATCAAGATTAGATACAACCGGTCCTGCAAAAATATAAATTAATTATCAAAAAGAGCAATATATATAAATATTCGTTATATAAAATAGAATTATATAAAATACTATAAGGATCATTACCATGAAGCGTTTTCAATTGGCTTAAGACTGTCGTCAACATATCACGATCTGTATGCGATATACCTAATGGACATAATATATTAAAACAATATTGGCACATAATATTAAGAAAAAGTATGAAAATTATTTTTAAAAATGAGATTGTTAAATTATATTACCTTGAAATGGTGGTGAATTTTGAGATGCTTGATTTTCATTGTTCGTTGACATCAAAGTCCTTTCTTCCTCTAAAACGCTATTTTTATTTTTTGGAGTCTCGGAGTATATCATATCAGTAAGATTTTCGTGGTTATTGCTATCTTTACCATCTACAAATTTTTGAATTGTTATTTCTATTTCCAAAATTAGTTGGATAAAACAATATGACACGTAAAAAAAGAAAAACAATTCACAATTATATATTTAAATTAATGCAAGAACATCTAAAAAATAAAAAAATTATGTATGTAATGTACCATCATCAAAGGGGTCACAGATGATTTCGCTTTATTAATATTTCTTAAGAAAGTTTTGTGTTTTCTCCCTAAGCGATTGCATTGCATTTGTACAGAAAGTGTACTCATAGATGTTGAAGAACTGTCTGATGTAGGTTCATTATTATTATTCATAGTCGATTGAGGAGACAAAGACTTTTTGGAAGCTGTAACAGTACAAAATAAATTATGCAAGGAACAAGAAATATAAAATTATTCATAATATAAGAAATCGCTATTACTTGGAAATTAAATAACTTACCATCAAAAGAATTAAGACAGTTTTCTTTGTCTAAATATTGAAAACTGTGCAATTTTCTGAGACTTGCTATTATCTGATTGTAAGGGTTTTGCGATTATACATTTTTCTGACATTTGTATGTTGCAATCTTCAGAAGATAACTGTCTTTGTTCTACAACTTAAATTACAAAAAACTATAAGACTACTTATAACAAAGATTATATAAAAGACTGTTATTAGAATTTTATAAACACAGAAATAATTCACAAAACAAATAAGGAAAATAAATATGCACATACCCTCATTCAATATTGAAAAAGAATGCTGCTTTACCGGATTTTCCTTTAATGTATTATTGTTATAAGTTAAAGAGCTTATAGATTTAACACATGACTTATTACGGGAGAATAATTTCCCAACAGATGTGGCTTTTTGTTGAAATACAGCTGACGTTTTCACAGATTTATTTTTAAGAAGCGCTTTTAATTTATTCGGAAGAAGAGCATTTGGTGCTGGTATCTCATTGCTTGTACCACAAAGAATGTTTGAAGAATCATCTGCTTCTTTATTTTCTGATGAAGATGATATACATGGTGTGTATAAAAAGTATCGGGAATATTTTTTTCCTATCGCGACTGTAACTCGCAGCCTGTTCGCACCAGGCGGGCTCAATGGTGGGAATTCTCAGCTTCAAAACGCACTAGGCGTCAGTCGCCTGCGAGCTTCCGTGCGAGGTTCATCGTTGATTTAGTGAACCTTTGTCGAGGGACTCGGTGCAAGCTCCAAAATGCAGCGAACACTTGAACAGCGCTACGCGGCTAAGTTCTGTGTTTGTGGAAAATCTGGTACAGAGACATTGGCCATGATGTCTTTCAAAAACTACAGTTTTTAAGTGGCACAAACTGTTCAAAGACCGCCGAGAGAGTGTGGAGGACGCACCCCGCGCGGGACGCCCGTCAATGTCAAGAACCGACGACAACCATTCGAACACTTAACCGCCGGTCTGAGTTCAAGAACCGACGACAACGTGCAACGTGTGCGTGCCTTGTTGAACTCAGACCGGCGGTTAAGTGTTCGAATGGTTCAAATGGTTCCGCGTCGACAATCGCTAGTGTGATTTGGCCATAAGGAGCGTACGGATTCGTCGAGGCGCATCACGTGCAATGGTGGGAATTCGAGCCCGACATCCTCGCGTTTTCCCCCTTCCACTTACGCACACAGAGACCCTCCGTCGAGTCGTCACACGGATAGACGGATAGATATGACTACTTTTTATATTATACATTTTTATAATAATAAGCATTTATACAGTCGAGAAACGTATCACATTTTCTAAATATTAAGAAAAAAAAATTTTTTTAAAGAAGTCAATATAAAGTCATTTTTATGTCATCTGAAATTAAGATTTTTAATCATGACCAAAAAATGACGTAAATTTGGTCAATTTGATGTCAAATTGACATTATTTTGACTTTTCTGTTCTCCTTGGGTTATTAAAAACTAAAATCCGAGCAAGCCAAGTGTCTTACTCGACCACGCCCGATCTCCGAGACGAGCCCAGAGATTACTTGCGTGGAGGCCACAAGGCCTGCAAGAAACAAACACCTTCAGCTTCTGTTTTATTTCCTGCAAACCGGTCTGGTTATTATACCAGATATCCAAAATTTTCCTATTGATATACATACTAAAACTTTTAATCAACCACAAATGTTCAAAATTTTGAATCAAAACTTTATTTGTCATCCAGCTCTCGAGAACATTTTGAAGAATTCGATCAATCTTGGAAATCTCAGATTGGCTTTCGTCAAGTAAACTTGACGTCACGCATATCACGAAAGGACATTGTACATCGGGTTCTGGCACATTTGGCGGAAGCACAAAGAAAATATATTCATCTATATACAGGG
>NW_011966475.1:14399-17067 GCF_000949405.1 Vollenhovia emeryi | reverse complement strand
CTACCCCCTCGGCCGCGCGCTTGATCAACGGGTGGAGGGTGGAGCAGGGCGTCGAGACTCTGACAGATCATCGATATATGTCGGTGGAGCTCGGCGTCCTCTCCTCCGTGCGTCGCCAGGCGGAGACGCGACCGCGATGGGCCCTTCGCAAACTCTGCGAGGACGCACTGATGGCCTCGTTGGAGGCCGCCTGTTGGGTCCGGGGAGGTTTCCCCGAGACCCGGGAGACGGACCCCCTGCAAGAGGCCGAGTGGATCGGGGCAGCGTTAACAGCGGCTTGTAACGCTGCGATGCCCCGGTCCAAAGCTTGGCCTCAGCGGGCTGTCTACTGGTGGACGGCAGAGATCGCCGACTTGCGTCGACGAGCCGTCCACCAGCAGAGGAGATTCGCCCGCTGCAGGCGCAGAGGCGGACAGGCGGCCGAACAAGCGAGAGAGGGCTACCTTGAGGCCAAGGTAGCCCTCAAACGGGCCATCAGAGTGGCAAAGGGCAGGGCGTGGACGGAGTTCCTCGACTCCCTTCAGGAGGATCCGTGGGGGCGCCCATACAAGATGGTTCTCAACAAGCTGAGACCATAGGCGCACCCGCTGACGGAGCGGCTGGACGTGGGATTCGTCCGGAGGGTGGTGGAGACCCTCTTCCCCGATATTACCGGGGAGGACGAGGGACCACCCTCCGAGCCGGGGGAAGATTCCCCCGACTGGGACGACTCCCTCGACGTCCAGCCGGAGGAACTCCAGAGGGCCGTCAGGAAGGGCCTTAGGGGCAACACAGCCCCAGATCCTGACGGCCTTCCCAAGCGTGTCCACGCCCTGGCTATGGGCGTCCTCGCAGAGGAATACGCACGCGCGTACAGCGCGTGCCTTCGAAGAGGTGTCTTCCCCCCGCGGTGGAGGAGTGCCACGTTGGTGCTCCTCCCAAAGGAGGAGAAAGACGCCTCTCTTCCGTCGGCGTATAGGCCTATATGCCTTCTGGACGAGGTTGGTAAATTGTTCGAGCGAATACTCGTGAACCGCCTCGTCGAGCACCTGTCCCAAACGGGCCCCGATATTAGCGGGGCCCAATATGGGTTCAGAGAGGGCGTGTCTACCATCGACGCTATTAAGCGTGTCCAGGCCCTCTCTGAAGAGGCGACGTCCCAGGGGGGGGGGGTGATGTTGGCTGTGTCACTGGACATATCCAACGCCTTCAACACCCTCCCCTGGGGACAAATCAGGGAGTCGCTCCGACGCCACGAGGTACCGCCGCATCTCGCCCGCGTCGTGAGCGACTACCTGAGGGACAGGTGGGTCGAATACATCGACCAAGGCGGCGTACGCCGGCGGGAGAGACTGCACCGGGGAGTGCCTCAGGGATCGGTTCTCGGACCGTTCTTGTGGAACCTGGGGTACGACTCGGTGCTGCGTGTTCCCCTCCCCCCCGACTGTCACGTCGTCTGCTACGCGGACGACACGCTCGTGACAGCCGGGGGCCGCGATTGGGAGGAGGCCCTCGCCAGGGGGCGAGTGGCAGCGGAAGCGATAGTCGACTCTATCCGCAGCCTGGGCCTCGAGGTGGCACTCGGCAAGACCGAGGCCGTGATGTTCCACGGCAAAAGACGTGGAGCACGCGGCGCGCCGCCCGAGGGACTCATCCTGGCTGTGGGTACCGATCCCTCGTCAGGATCGGCCACGAGATGAACTATCTCGGGTTGATCCTCGACGACCGATGGAGCTTTGCGAGCCACCTTGCCAGAGCCGCAAGCAGGGCGGGAGTGAGGGCGGCCAAGCTTGGCCGGCTCCTCCCCAACCTTCCAACCTTGGCGGCCCGGACGGCAAGGTGCGTCGGCTGTACGCCAACACGATTAAGTCCGTGGCGCTCTACGGGGCTCCAGGTTGGGCCCCAAAACTCGCGGCATCGCGGCGCGCGCGCGCTCAGATGGCGCGTACGTTTCGCCCGATAGCCGCGAGGATCTGTAGGGCGTACCGGACCGTGGCGTACAACGCGGCGGCGCTGATCGCGGGTCTCCCCCCGATGGAGTACGCGGCGGAGGAACATAGTAACATGTTCCTCGAAAGCCGCGACTCCGAGGGGAGACCCATAAGATGGTCGGCGACTCACCGTGCTCGGCAGAGACTCCGGCACCGGCGACGCACAATCGCCACGTGGCGAGAGGCGCTCTTAGCCTCGGGGAACAACACCCCGGGGCTGCGCGTCGTCGGGGCAATCGGGCCCCTCCTTGATCAGTGGGTCGATAGGGGATGGGCTGGGCTGTCCTTCCGGATGACCCAGGGGATGACGGGGCATGGCTGCTTCGGACATTTCCTGGGTCGAATCGGAAGGGAGCAAGACTCCCGCTGCCACCATTGCAGCGCGGCGGACGACACCGCCCAACACACGTTGGGCGAGTGTCCGGCGTGGGCGGACGAGCGGGAGGCGCTCATCCGCTTGATAGGGCGGGACCTCTCCCTTCCAGCGGTGATTACCGCAATATTGGAAGAAGAGAGGTCCTGGCACGCGTTTACCTCCTTCTGAGAGAAAGTCATTTCGCAGAAGGAGGCGGCGGAGCGGGAGAGGAGGGGCCAGATACCCCTTCCCCGCCCGCCACAGCGGCGGCGGCGGCGGCGCTGGGCTCGGGGAAGACTTCCCCGGGCCCGGCCTGCCCGACCGGCCGCGGGTAAGTCCCCGC
>NW_011966475.1:6690-13805 GCF_000949405.1 Vollenhovia emeryi | reverse complement strand
CCGGGGAACCTTTCCCGGGAACCCCAGCCCGCCAGTCCCTGCCTCCACGGAGGCGGGCGGTAGAGGTCGTGGACGCCTCTGCCGCCCAAGAGAGTAGAGGGCTCCCCCCTGCGGGGAGGAGTCCCCCTCCCCCACACCAACGGGGGAGGGAGCGCAGAAGCCCGCCTGTTAAACGGCGGGCTGGTGCGGGGGGCGTCCAGAAGTAATGGCTCTGCCAAGTCCTGGGCGCCCCCCAAGTAAAGCACCGCGCAGTCCACCGTGTGGTTTTAGTGCGGTAAGCCCAGCGGTCGCAACGTTAGCGGCCGCACCCGATCGCCATTAGGGGGGCAGTCCCACATAACCCGGGCCACTTCGTAAACTCCCTTCCCAGAGGGGGGCCCGGGTATCCATAAAGGATTTCCACACGTAAAAAAAAAGTATTCAGGCTCGAATAGGACGAGATGTTAGGTAATTCCTGAGCCAAAAACTCCAGAATCTGGGAAACCGAAGAAGAATAAGGACGCAGCCGATGCCGCTGGCAAAAATTCCACCAGGAGCGAAGAGAATAGGAATACTGCTTGATAGTTGACTCCGATAGAGAAGCAAGTAAAGCTGGAATCGCTGCCGGAGGGACTAGGCGATCCCTGAATACCTCCCAGATAATCTCCCGACCGCCAGGGAAAGCGTCCTCCACGCCGGATGGTGATCCCTGAAAGGTGACGATAAAAGAGAATAACTAGGGGAAAGAACTATCGGATCTGATACTAAAAGACGGCGAAACAGCGGGAACCAGGCCTGTGAGGGCCACCAGGGTACTACTAAGACTCCCGCTACCTCGTCGTCTACTATTTTTCTCAGTACTCGCGGTAGTAGGATGAAAGGTGGAAAGGCATAAAAATTCAGTCTCTCCCATGAGAGAGTAAACGCGTCTGTTGTAAATGAACCCGGGTCTGGGAACCAGGACACGTAAGTGTCGCACTTGTTATTAATTAAGGACGCAAATAAATCTACCTCAAAAGGCCCATAATGTTTAGACACACGACGAAACGCCCTGTCCGACAAAGACCATTCCGTGTCGGGGTCTGCGAATCGAGATTCGGCATCCGCAATAACATTTTCTATCAATGATATATAGGAGGCAAATAGGAAGATATTTTGTTCCTCGCACCAGCGCCAAATTTGCCTCGATATAGCAGATAGATGGGGGAATTGAAGATAGATCCAAATTTGTTAATATAAGCCAGGGCCGTTGTATTATCAATACGAAGTAAAATGTTGCAATTGTGGAGGTCCGATGCGAAACAACGAAGGGCGTTAAAGGCCGCTTTAAGCTCTAATGCATTTATGTGAAGCGTCTTGTCGTTCTCAGACCACCACCCGTGCGTACGTGATTCACCCCAAGCTGCGCCCCAACCGTTCAAAGAGGCATCTGAGAAGATTTCTCGAACAAATCTACCCGAACGAATCTTATTAGATTGATTGGGATTGGAAAAAATTTCAATCCACCACATAAAATCCTTCTGGAGATAAGACGGAATTTCCATTCCTGCTGAGTAATTGTCGTTACATTTAGTAAGAGCCAAAAATTTTTCTCTCTCGAATCCCTTAGTGTAAAGGAGCCCATATTGTACAGCCGGACATACCGAAATGAGCGAACCAATAAAACTAGCGAATTCTCTTATAGAGTATTCTGTCCTGCGAGCCATTCCTGAGGTTAGGCATAGTAATTTCTCCCGACGGGGGCGGGGAATCGAATAGATTGTTCGTCTGAATAAAAAAAGAAACCTAAATATTTGCATCCAGCTGACGGTTCCAAGTGAGACTTGGAATAGTTAATCACAAAGCCCAAAGACTGAAGGAGGTTCGTAGATGCGATGACATTAGCTTGACACTCGTCGGTGGAAGAACCCAAAAGGAGAAAATCGTCCAGACAAACAATAGATTGATAGCCTCTCTCGCGAAGATATGTAACTACAGGGCGGAGGATTTTAGTGAAAATGTAAGGGGCTGAAGAAAGGCCAAACGGAAGCGCAGTGAATTAGTAGGTTGTCCTACGCCATTGAAACCGTAGAAATTTTCTATGTTCCTCGAATATTGGGACTAATAAGAATGCGTCCTCAAGATCGAGAGTGGCCATTTTCATTCCTGGGAGCATAAGTCGGATAACCGTTCGCCAATCCTCTAACTTGAAGTGTGGCGGCTCAATATACCTGTTCAACTCCCGCAAATTCAGGATGAAGCGTTTACCACCTGATGGCTTCTCTACGAGAAAGAAAGACGATAGGAATTGATCCCTACAGGGTTCTACTGGAACGATGGCTTCCTTAAGCTGTAGACGTTCTATCTCCGTATCGCAATATATAGCATTAGATTGAGAAAATTCCGGCTCAGAAAGGGAGGACCTTATTGGAGGCAAAGCAGTAAAAGGGATGCGGTAACCTGCTATTGCGTCTAATACTAAGGAATCAGTGGTAATATCCAGCCATTGATCGTAATATCTACCCAAGCGACCAGCAGTTTTTACGTTGTTTAGTGTCGGCGTCGAGTCCGGGACCGAGACTGGGAGTGATGGCGACGGCTCTGATGGGAAGCTCCTGTTCGGCGAGCCGATGGTGGGCGAACAGGGCCCCTCCGGTTTCCCGAGTAACGTGGATTGGACGCAGGCGGCTGGTTTCGTTGCTGCGTCTCCCGGCGAACAGGCTGTAGAGTCTTTTTACCCGCTTGAGGTATAGCTCTCGATACTTCACGACTTGTCTTTTCGCAGGCCTGTGCCACCTTAAGGGTCTCGGCGAAGTTCTGACCAAACAAAAACTCGTCTCTGCTGCATTCTTGCCAATGATGTTCAAGGAAGCTTTGGTAAAAGCCCTCCTAGTTAGCGAGAGACGATAATGGTGATCGGCGAGCAGATGGATGCCCTCTGAAAACTGGGTCAAGGCAGATCTTGCCTCCTCGTTCAGACCCTGCACGACCCCCGGCTTAAATAATAGCGACATGCCTGAGCCGAAGGCGTTGAGGCAGGCACCCACCTGTGCTTGTGAGAGCGACTGGTATTCGTCTCGCTTAATGACTGAAGGGGTTAGCGCAGCGACGAGCTTTGGCGGGGCCAGTGCCGCCAAATCTCCCTTCACCTCGTATCTGGACAGAAGCCTGGTACGAACCTCCTCGCCTAAACCGCTACGAGATTCTGTCTGAATCGAATTTAGCACAAGAGTATTCCAGGCAGATGATGCAGTAGGTGTCTGAACTTCCCCAAATAACTCGGCAGCCAAACTCTGCGTTTCCGAAACATTCTGAGATTCAGGAATCTCAGTGGCGAGTGGGTCAGCGAATAACACATTGCAGGAGGACGGGGGTCTGTCGTCATTGTCGCCAGTAGTTCCAGGAACGGCTGAACAGAATAAAACACAGAAGGAACACATCGGTTATGTCCTCTCTTTGCCAGATAACATCAAAGAAGTCTGGGTCGACAAGAGGACATACCTGGTACAACGCCCCGGTCAGCTTGTGCGACCGGCGGTTCCTCTATGCTCTGCACCTCTAGGGCAAGTGACGCAGCCACACCACCCGCTGGATCCTCATCTGCGTGCGAGGATTCCTCCGGCAACCTAACCTCCTGAGGCTGCTCACGGCCGTGTAGGTTAAGATCGCTGTCCTGCCGGGTAATAAGATCGCGAACCTGGTCGAGAAAGTCCATGAGTCTTTCCCTAGAAAGAGAACGCCGAGCAGGGGGATCCCTTGACGACTGCACCTCCGCCGAACGGGAACTTCGCAATCTTTCTCCCCGTGACGAATGATCTCGCGATCCTTCGACGCGAGTGTAAGCTCTCCGATGATACCTAGGAGACACCTCTTCTCTTGAGTGTCCCGAGCGTTTCTTCTTACTTCTATGCTTCGGCATTGCACAAGAAAATTAGGACGAATCTGAATCTACGAAAAGGACCTGTTGTCTGAGGTAACGAACAGAACACAATGAAGACACGCGGCGCGCGCAGCGCGCGGGAGCGCGGGAGAGGCGCGAGTCACCGCTTTTTATTTTTGCGGTGTTTTGAAATCTGTTGTCGAGGTGCGTGCAGGAGCACGACTACATAGTCTCCATCCGGACGAGACATAATGGCATAATTATCATATTAGGTGGTGATTTCAGGCAAATTCTTCCTATTAAGATACATGGTACTCGATGTGAAATAGTGAATCTTTCTATTAAATTTAGTTCTACTTGGAAACATTTTGGGTGCTTACGAAGAAGCGCTCGGAGTTAGGTTTGGGTCGGACATGCGTACGCCTCTCAATGATTCATGTATTTCATGTCTTGCCCGAACTGTCTCTAATAGCAACCCGGGTTACTCGGGTTGCTATTAGAGACAGTTCGGGCAAGACATGAAATACATGAATCATTGAGAGGCGTACGCATGTCCGACCCAAACCTAACTCCGCGCGCTTCTTCGTAAGCACCCTTTGTAAATTTTTCTTTAACGGAAAACGTGCGAGTTCTTCCAAAGGAAACTGAATTTGCAAAATTTTTATTGGATATGGGAGACGGCATATTAAATGATTCTAACGATAATATACAACTTCCAGATTGTTGTATTGCACCCATTAATGCCGATATTATAGAAGATATACATGGTGATTCAAAATAGGTATAGTGTCCCTGAAATGTCGTATTCCTGATTAAATTCTAAGACGATTTTTCTCTTATCAAAATGTTCTCCGAAGCTTAGGTTTTGAATTATTAAAAGAAATAGTCAGCGAATAACTGGCCGAGTACGAGAGGCAGACAGGAGCGGCGCACCGCCGCGCCGCGGCGCACAGTGGTCCGGATTGCGAAAGACGCGCGCATGAGGTAAAATATCGAGAATTTCTAGTGTTTGATGAATTTTGTGTTGACTTCTTTTAATTATAAGTATGATTAATGACGATAGAACACGTGAATTCACTGACGATAATGATCCCACCTAGGGGAAATCTGTGTTATATGTCCGATAGTAACGGCGCACTGTACAGGGTGGGAAAATACGGTATATGGATTTACATAGCAAATATGGCATTTAAGTTACAATCTGATTTAAATTTTATATTTATTTTAACCATAAAATGCAGAATGCAGTATATCACGAGTTACGCTTCATATTTGACTTTTTATAATTATTACACCGAAGGTTGCGCAAAGTTGCAGATCATTCTAGTACCGATTATTACTACAAGACTTACACAAAAACGGAAAAGTAAATTTATTGTAACCCAACTTAACCCTAAAAAGTTATACCATTTTGAAACATAAATATAAGAAAAACGTACAAATCCTTTACATTTAACTTTTTATATTGGCATTTATATAATAAAAATAATTAATTATTTTAATGAAAGAATGCACCACTCTTATCTTGTTCATTTGCACATATATTTTTTTACACGGAAATTCGCAGTCCACAATTTCCACAAGTGACAAACTTGTGCATTCCGAAATGACGCGCGGGGGCAGATCACGACACTTGATTGACAAACAAAACTGGCATTTCACACCTTTGTTAGTCATAAGATCAGGGGTTTAAGAATTTTAAATATCTGTTTTCTGTCTTCTATGGTGTTTTCTACACGAATAATAATACTACAAATTTTCATTTCAAGTTTTTTCGTCTCATGCGCGAGTTTATCGCGATCCGGACCACTGTGCGGCGCCCGGCGGCTTACGCGGGGCGGTCAGCTGAGCGATCAGCTACAGCGTTGCACACGCACATCTCTCTCTCTCTCTCTCTCTCTCTCTCCCCCCTCCCTCCCTCCCTCCCTCCCTCCCTCACTCACTCACTCACTCACTCACTCACTCACTCACTCACTCACTGACTATTTATTTTATAATTGCAAAAACTAAGCTTCGGAGATTTGGACAGAGAAAACGTCTCGAAATTTAATTAGGAATACGACATTTCTGTCATTCACTTACCTCGTAAAGATGCGACGACTTGGTATTGTTGCAATTTCTTGAGATTCTTGGGAGAGACGGATCGACCAATATTTATTGTATCTTGCACGCACACACTTACGTTTCACTCACTCGAGCAACAATATGAGAAATGCTCAGCGAAAAATTATCTGTCGATCGATGTCGAAACGATGCCGAATCAACATCGAAACCATCAAATCGACGTCGATTGGACATCGTTTGTACGTCGATCGACGAGTCATTTCTCGCTGGGTGTGAGGCTAACTCTATTAATCACTCACTATTAATAACCACCGAGTAATTATTCGGTGACCAAAAAGCACTCCAGGAAAGACACGCACGCGATACACAACACGCTTCGAACGCGCAACATGTGTTTACTCGGCAAGCAGTCGACTGATTTTTGGTTATGATTGCGGCGCTGCACTCGCGGTGCGACTGCACTGTCGCGATTCTCCGCTTTTTCTTACAATTCTGCATATGAGAGATATTCCATGTTAAAAAACATTGGTCGCCCTGAAAAGGGCGGATTACTTTCAAGTCGAAGTAATCCGTCGATGTGCAAAATCCGAACGGCAACCTCCACGTGCACATTGGGTTACGCTGATGTCGACGGTAATGAACGAAAATACAAGGGCTACTTCAAAATGCTGTAACTTGGCGAAAATAAATCGCAGTAACTTCTCTTTTTTTTAAATTGAAAGGAAAAGTACACACTTTTTGATACTTCGAGCAGAAATAGCGAGGAAAAATTTCCTACGCCCGGGCACCTGGCCAAAGTTGGTTATTTTTTAGGTAAAAACATGTCCTTACATTTTAAAAGCTACAGCAGCGCAGATGCATTCGAGGAAAAATCTGGTGACTAGTTTTTGAAGCTGAAAGTGCAAGCTTTAATTTAAAAAAAACGATCTTACTACGATGATTTTTAACGGAGATATCGTCGGTAATGTCGAAATCACAAGGGTTATTTCAATGAGCTGTGATTTGGCGAAAAAAATCGTAGGAACTTCTTTTTTTTTAAATCGAAGAGAAAAGTACACGATACACTTTTTGATACCGTAAGCAGAACTGGCAAAGAAAAATTACTACACTCCGCGCAGTGCGTCAAAGTGTGCAATTTTTTAGAGAAAAGACATGATCATACCTGTGTGAAGTTGGCCCCCCAATATTGAAAAATCTAAATTTTCTTTTTTGT
>NW_011966475.1:3063-4954 GCF_000949405.1 Vollenhovia emeryi | reverse complement strand
TGTGCGGAGTGTAGTAATTTTTCTTTGCCAGTTCTGCTTACGGTATCAAAAAGTGTATCGTGTACTTTTCTCTTCGATTAAAAAAAAAAGAAATTCTTACGATTTTTTTCCGCCAACCCGAGAAAGAATGGAAAAGATCTGAACAGACCTGATCAGATCAAATCAGATCAAATTCGCTTATATCTGATTTGATCAAAATATTGGCCCTATCTCATCAGATTTAATCAGACATGAGTAGATCTGATCCGGTCCTAGCGGACGAGGTCAGATAGGATAAGAATAATCTGTATCTGATCAGATCCACTCAAACATGAGTAGATCTAATCTGATCCTGGCGGATGAGGTCAGATATGACAAGAATAATCTGTATCTGCTCGGATCGAATCAGACATGAGTAGTCTGGAGGTCGATCATGAATTTTTTCACACGTGAAGAGTGAAAAATTTCTCCATTGCCTACTTTTTCTAGCGAAGGATGAGTGGCACCCGTTTGGTCACGTTAATATTGACCACAGTCCTGATTGACCACGTTAAAATCGACCACGTTGTGTATGACCACGTTGATATTGACCACGTTGCAATTGACCACGGTCCCGTTTGACCACGAGCTAAGAGCACACACACACACACACACACACACACACACACACACACACACCGCGCGCGCGCGCACTCGCGGGGGGTGCGAGGGGGGCCTTCGGCCCCCCTCCCCGCACCCGCCCCGCCGCACAGTGGGAAAAAAGGCACACTTTTTTAACAAAAATCGCTGGACGGTGTAATTTTCAACCGATGTTAATGCTTTTTTTTAATTTACTCGTTATAAATTGCTCTACAATCGTATCGTGCCCTTTTTTTAAATTAGACCTCTGATTCAAAATGGTGGAATCAAAATGGTTATCAGAAATATGGAAATTGTAAGATATTGAATATTATTGTACCAAACTAAGTATATGCGGGTTTTAGGGATCCGTAATAATATATCTGTGTCAAAATGGTAATATTTGCCACTGAAAAAGACCTGAAGTGGGTCGAAATGTTTCACGACTCTTTGATATCTTTACAATATCAATACATTCAGTTCGCGTTTTCATATTAGTACATATTACCCGATTATATGTAAATTTCACAATTTAACATAAAATTTATATAGCTGCCAAAATATGAAATTATAATCATAATGTAAAAACAAAAAATATAATAACACTAAAGTCCCCTTTTATTTATTGTCAAGATATCGGACGTGCCAGAATTTATATTTATTTTTATTATTTTGTTTTTCTTTATTTTTTGTTTTTTGTTTTTGTACTTTTATATTTTTGTTTTTTGTATTTTAATATTTTTTGTAAGTAAATATATTTTTTTTATTATATGTATAATAAAAATATATTAATAAATATAATAATATTATATTTATAATATATTGGAGGGGGTAAAGATGGCGAGGTGGAAAGAAGTTCAGTGAGAAGGTGTCGTGAAAAGAGTGTCGAAAGGAAGGATTGGAACGGAGTATGAGGAAGAAGGAAGGAGCGTTGGAGAGAGGAACGAGAGAGGAATCGGGGGACATGGAGGCGAAAGAAAATAGTGGAAGGCGGAGGAGAAATCGGAGTGGAGAAAGTGAGATGGCATGAGTCGGCAGTCTTGGAGCGAGGAGAGCAGAGGGGAGAAGGGAGCGGAGGAACGAGAGCCGATATGGAAAAGGAAGAGGATTGGTCGGGAGGATCGAGAGATCGAAAGATCGAAAGTCGATCGGCGAGGGTGCAGGAAGAGGGAGCTGACGGACCGAAAACGGACGGCAGCGGAGAAGAAGGTGTACAAGAGTACAGGTGACGGGCGGTGAAGGTGGCAAGGCACAGACAGAGAAGACAGAGGAGAAGAGGAAACGGAAAAGGAGT
>NW_011966475.1:0-1880 GCF_000949405.1 Vollenhovia emeryi | reverse complement strand
GTCATGCAAATCAATGATGCCATCGGCAATCAATTTAAGTTTGTCATGCGGAGGCACGCGCGAGGGAGTGAAGCGTGTCGGCGCCGTCGGGTGACGTGCGTCGCGCGGCGTAGTAGAAGTGATACAAGTCAGGCTTGGCGAACTCGAGCAAGTCGGGGAGAGGGAGAGAGAGGGGGGGGATAAGGGTCAAGGGAGGAAGAGGATAAGGGGACGAAGAAAGGGAGGAGAGGGAAGGAATAGGAGAAAGAAGAAGGCGAAGGAAAAGGAAGAAGAAGAGGAGAGTCGAGGAGAATGAGAAAAGAAATGGAAGGGTAAGAAGAGAGATCGGAGAAGAGGAGGAAGGAAGGAAGAAGAGTGGACAAAGGTGGAGGGAGTGGATGGAGGAGAGAGAGAGAGAGAGAGGGGAGGAGAGATAGAAGGAGAGTCGAAGGAAGAGAAGGAGGAGAAACGAAGAAGAGGCTAGTGAGTAGAGTATAGTGTATTAATTTGGAATTTGATTATAGGGAGGAGTATAGGAATACAAGGAGAGGAAGCGGAAGGAGGAAGGAGAGATGAGAGAGAGGAGAAGGACACAAAAGGAAAAGGAGGAAGGAGAGAGACGAGAATCGGGAGGAAGGAGAAGCAGGTTTGGTGGAATGGAGGAGACGATAAAGAGAGGAAAGAGGATGACAGAAGGAGGACAGAGAGGAAGAAAGAAAGAGAAACGGAAGAGGGAGGGGTATGAGTAGGGGGAGGGTCGAAGGGAGGGGGAGACAAAAAGTATGTAAAGGTCGCACATGGCCAGGTCGCGGTAGGAGGGGTGAGGTTTAAGGATGTAAAGGGTTCGGGAACGCTCCCTATAAAAGCGCCTTGTAATCCCCGAGGGGCTACAATAAACACTACTACTACTACTATTTATAATATATTAATAAATATAATAATATTATATTTATAATAAAAAATATATATTTACTTACGAGAAATATTAAAATATAAAAAAACAAAAAATATAAAAGTACAAAAACAAAAATAAAAACAAAAAACAAAGAAAACAAAATAATAAAAAATAAATATAAATTCTAGCACGTCCGATATCTTGACAATAAATAAAAGGGGACTTTAGTGTTATTATAGTTTTTGTTTTTACATTATGATTATAATTTCATATTTTGGCAGCTATATAAATTTTATATTAATTGTGAAATTTACATATAATCGGGTAATATGTACTAATATGAAAACGCGATCTGAATGTTATTGATATTGTAAAGATATCAAAGAGTCGTGAAACATTTCGACCCACTTCAGGTCTTTTTCAGTGGCAAATATTACCATTTTGACACAGATATATTATTACGGATCCCTAAAACCCATATATAATTAGTTTGGTAGAATAATATTCAATATCTTACAATTTCCATATTTCTGATAACCATTTTGATTCCACCATTTTGAATCAAAGGTCTAATTTAAAAAAAGGGCACGATACGATTGTAGAGCAATTTATAACGAGTAAATTAAAAAAAGCATTAAAATCGGTTGAAAATTACACCGTCCAGCGATTTTTGTCCAAAAAGTGTGCCTTTTTTCCCACTGTGCGCCGGTAGGAAGCGTGGACCGTGGTCAATCGGGACCATGGGCAATTGCAACGTGGTCAATCGGGACCGTGGGCAATTGCAACGTGGTCAATCGGGACCGTGGTCAATTGCAACGTGGTCAATCGGTACTGTGGGCAATTGCAACGTGGTCAATCGGGACCGTGGTCAATCGGGACCGTGGTCAATTGCAACGTGGTCAATCGAGACCGTGGGCAATTGCAACGTGGTCAATCGGGACCGTGGGCAATTGCAACGTGGTCAATTGGGACCGTGGGCAATTGCAACGTGGTCAATCGGGACCGT
>NW_011966474.1:17889-21358 GCF_000949405.1 Vollenhovia emeryi | reverse complement strand
ATTTTATTTCTTTGAGCTTCAGTGAAATTCTTTTGTTCGTCATAAGCTGTAATGATTCTTAAACCTAATTTCTGATTTGAGAGAATTTCTTTTATTGGCAAAAAAATTTTTTTTTATAAATTCTGACTTGTCTAGAAAATTTTCTTTCAACTCATTTTCTTTTTCAACATTTGAAGTAGTAATAATTACATCTGCATCAGTATTTTTATGGTTTAATTTCTGGAAGTAAAAATGGCAAAATAGTATAGATATAACATAAATAAACAACAAAAATTTATAAATTTGATCACAAACTTTTCATTTGAAAAGCAAAAAGTTGATTTTGTTTTTTTACATATAAGCTGTGCATCTTCTTCTATATATTTTGAGAACTGAACGGTCTATTAAAATTATTGTATATTGCCAATATTAGGTGAAAATGGCTCTATCACCTATTGTTTGAATTAATTCGTTAATCACAGATAACGTCAAACTTTTTAATGCCTTCATATTAATTTGCTTTTCTATAAAAAATAAAATTTTACATTGGTAAAAACATGTATCTTAGCATGAATCCACGAAGTGAATAAACAATGACTCTACCTACTTGTAAATGTATCAATCAGATTTTCCAAACCCAAATCTCTCTGAGGTAATATTTTTCGCAATAAATTTTCTGTAATATTAAAATTGCCAGATATACAGTCAATAAAAATCGCTATTGTTGTTAATCACTGCTGGCGACTTTTAAGAACATTCTCATTAGCTAATAAATAACCTCTTAATGTGAATATATTATATTAGAATAAATATATTTACTAAGATTAAGTAAACTTAATTTTCAGTGTGCTTGAACAGCTCGGCTTTGAAGCTATAGAATTTGCTGGGTCTTGCTTTTTGTCTCTCATCAGTAGCGTCGTGAGTACGAAGAGCCGCGTATCAGATGACGATATCACAAGCAGCAAGGTGTCGGATAACACATACCGCGTGAGAGAAAAACGAGTATCCGGAGCAATGTGTAAAACCATCGAAGCCGCGTATGCAGTTGCTAACAAAACCGCTAACTATTTTTTGGCCGCGTACATACATACATACATAAATATGTACATACACTGATAAAAAATATTTTATAATTAAAAATATACATTGCATTGGAATTAAATATTTTCACGTAAATAACTATTTAATCCATTTAGAAAAATGACTACTGCTACTGCTACTGCTACTGCTACTGCTACTGCTACTGCTACTACTACTACCGTTTAGAAAAATAGTTTGTTTTATCAAATATATTATTTGCATGAAGAAAAATATTATTGTTAAGATTAAGTAAAACAATTGTAAAATACAATAAGAAAATGTTTACTTAAAAATAAAGAATTATTTATTTAAATGAAGAGAATCCGTTTTTTAAAACAAGCAATCGAAAATAAATAAATTATTTATTACTTTAAATAATCCGATATATTTAAAATTAAGAAAACGAATATAGTTGATATTTTTCAAGGGGTAACACCACCCCTGAGGCCCTAGAACTATATCTAAGGTTGGGAATTTTTTGGGGGCAAATGAATAACTTGATTAAAAAACACATAAACCACATTATTGTGCACATACTTGACTATAAAAAAAAATGTTTTTAGTAGTTATAATTATTAAAAATGGCGGCGTATTGGCACACTTCCGTAATCGCACTTTTTAAGCTTTGCGTGCAACGCTATTCTTACAATTTTTATCCGATTAACTTGAAATTTTAACATGATCTTCTTCAATATATCGCGCAACAAAGTACGTAGGATTTTTGAAAAATATTGAAAACTTTTTTTGCAATCACAATTTTTTAAATCAAATTTTCGACCAAAAAAGGTACTTTTTCTAAAATAGTTGTCATTTTGGAAAAAATGGGTATTTTCTAAAACGGCTACGTAGTTTGTAACTTCAAACAATATAGAAAATAAAAATTTTTGGATTTTTGTTCTAGGCCCTAGGGTAAACCATCTCAGAGAAATCCTGCACGCAAAATCGCGTCTTCGGAAAAAGTTGATTACGGAAGTGTGCCAGTACGCCGCCATTTTTAATAATTATAACTACTAAAAATATTTTTTTTATAGTCAAATATGTGCACAATAATGTGGTTTATGTGTTTTTTAATCAAGTTATTCATTTGCCCCCAAAAAATTCCCAAACTTAGATATAGTTTTAGGGCCTCAGGGGTTGTGTTACCCCTTAAAAATTATAAAATATTTTTTTAATTGTATGTATTAATTGCAACATTCGTTCTTACTTTTATATAGGGTATTATGTAATACCTGCCTCAACACTTATTATTTAACACCCTGTATATTATAATATATGATTTAAAGTAACAAATAATTTCTTTATTTTCGACTACTTGTTTTAGAAAACGTATTCTCTCTCATGTAAATAAATAATTCCTTATTTTTAAATAAATATTTTCTTATTTTAAAATATTTCACATTTGATCTTAGATATTACGATCTTTTATTCTTAAAAGTAGTATTTCATTTGATAAAATAAAATGATTTTATACATGAAATAAATATTTTTGTAATCAGACTTCTAACGCAGTCTTCAATTCCTCTCACGGAACGCACTGATGCGAGTCGAGCGTTGAGAGCCATATTCTTATCACATATTTCCTCCACATGCTACCAGGAACAGCTTCTACCACGAAATCCACTGACTGTATCACGCGCGGGAAGAGAACGAGTATAGTGGAATTTTTGCCGATATACAATGTATGCAAAAGATTGTAGCGAGGTAGTATAATGATCTGATCGCGATCCCAACATAACTGTAAACTTTGTTGATTATTTCTGGGGTGAAAAGAATAATGGATTTAATGTGTTATAACATGAAGTATGGTGCCGCCAGCAAAGAATTAGTTAAATTTTTGCGAGAAAGATCAGTTATAGAGGAAATAAAGAACTAACCCAAGGAGCGCCAATGCGCATATAACGTGCGTTTAATGCGCATTTTACTGCATTGGCTTCTAAACTGCATTAATTGTGTGTTCAAAATGCGCGTATTCAAATGCGTAATTAATGCAAATTGTATGTACACCTCGAAATTTTCTACAACCAATGGCGAACGCAAATCGCTAGGTCAACATTCATAACTGATTCTTATATTTAAGACCGTCTTAAATATAATCTTGAGTCGTTATCAACCAGCTAACCAAGAAGCGCCAATGCGCGCATAACGTGCTTTTAATGCGCGTTTTATTGCATTGCAGCTTCTAAACAATTGTTTAGTGCTTCAATTATTGAAAAATTTTGTGTAAGTAAATTTTATGTGTTACAATATTGCAACACTTTTACAACAGCATATTCCTGAGACTAAATCAAGTAAAAAAAGTCCTGTACTACTTTTCCCTCCGACAAACAGTTATCGAGAGATTATATGGTAAGTTAAACATTGAAAAAGTTATAAATTTTCTCTTGAATATCTCAAAAAGTATTAGGCAAAT
>NW_011966474.1:12338-17016 GCF_000949405.1 Vollenhovia emeryi | reverse complement strand
TTTGCATTTAATGCGAATTTTAATGCACATTTAGAGCGCATTATACGTGCATTGGCGCTCCTTGGGAACCATCTCCTTCTTTGCCATCAACTTATCAAAACACGACTATAGTTTGGACGCGCTGGCAACTGAAAGCGAAACATAAGCGGTAAACGAAAGAAAAACGCGCGATAGTGAATGTTATGACTTCTTCCATTTCGTCCGGATATGTTGGCGCAGATAGACACGTTGGTTGACGCCATCCCTTTGTGTGGACTCGTTATTTCGATGTAAGTATATTAAAAATATGCGTTTCGTTTAAACTTTTCAATTCAAGTGTAAAGTCTACGGCGCACGGCGTTTTTTTATACTAATTGTAAATCGCATGCGAGCTAGCAAATCCCACACAGTAAAACAAGTTTCAGAAAGCTTTCCGAAAGATAACTTGGAACCTAATATTGAAATGTAAAATTGAAATCATTCAGAAATATCTTTGAAACGTTTCATCAAGATCACATGTCATTGAAAGCTTTCTAAAAGATACCTTGGAAATTAATATTGAAATGTAACATTGAAATCATTCAGAAGTATTTCTGAAACGTTTTATCGAAATCATTTATGATCCTTCTCACTGAAATATTTCAGAAATATTACAAAACATTTCAGAGAAATATTTCGTACGTAATCTCTAAAACATATGTTATTGAAAGCTATCCAACATATAACTTGGAAATTAATAGTGAAATGTAAGATAGAAATCATTCAGAAATATTTCTGAAATGTTTCATCGAAATCATTTACGATCCTTCTCCTTGAAATATTTCAGAAATATTACAAAATATTTCTCTGAAATGTTTCTATTTTTCTATTTCTATAAATATTTCTATTTCTCAGAAATATTACGAAACATTTCAGAGAAATATTTCGTACGTAATCTCTAAAACATATATTATTGAAAGCTATCTAACATATCCCTGATGGAAAAATTTTGCTGAAAACGTAATGAAATTTGTTGAAATTTGGTTGAAAATCTCTTGCAATTGACCCAATTTCATTATCATTTTAGCAATTTTTCGTTAAAAAATTTATTTTCAGTGAAATTCTGCAAAAATTTCATAATATACATTTCAAATTTTTTTCACTAATTTGTAGTAATATTAATTAACTTTCATCTAATTTCACAGTATTTAATTGAATTTCATAACGAAACTTATGATTTTTTAAAAAATTAATATTAATATTAGTATTAATATGAATTAATTTTACTAAAAATTAGTGAAAAAAAATTTGAAATATTGTATATTATGAAATTTGCAGAATTTCACTGAAAATAAATTTTTTAACGAAAAATTGCTAAAATGATAATAAAATTGGGTCAATTGCAAGAGATTTTCAACCAAATTTCAACAAATTTCATTACGTTTTCAGCAAAATTTTTCCATCAGGGATATGTTAGATAGCTTTCAATAATATATGTTTTAGAGATTACGTACGAAATATTTCTCTGAAATGTTTCGTAATATTTCTGAGAAATAGAAATATTTATAGAAATAGAAAAATAGAAACATTTCAGAGAAATATTTCGTAATATTTCTGAAATATTTCAATGAGAAGAATCGTAAATGATTTCGATGAAACATTTCAGAAATATTTCTGAATGATTTCTATCTTACATTTCACTATTAATTTCCAAGTTATATGTATGTTGGATAGCTTTCAATAACATATGTTTTAGAGATTACGTACGAAATATTTCTCTGAAATGTTTTGTAATATTTCTGAAATATTTTAGTGAGAAGGATCATAAATGATTTCGATAAAACGTTTCAGAAATACTTCTGAATGATTTCAATGTTACATTTCAATATTAATTTCCAAGGTATCTTTTAGAAAACTTTCAATGACATGTGATTTTGATGAAACGTTTCAAAGATATTTCTGAATGATTTCAATTTTACATTTCAATATTAGTTTCCAAGTTATCCAATGAAATTGGGTCAATTGCAAGAGATTTTTAACCAAATTTCAGCAAATTTCATTACGTTTTCAGCAAAATTTTTCCATCAGGGATAACTTGGAAATTAATATTGAAATGTAATATAGAAATCATTCAGAAATATTTCTGAAATGTTTCATCGAAATCATTTATGATCCTTCTCACTGAAATATTTCAGAGATATTACGAAACATTTCAGAGAAATATTTCGTACGTAATCTCTAAAACATATATTATTGAAAGCTATCCAACATATAACTTGGAAATTAATATTGAAATGTAATATAGAAATCATTCAGAAATATTTCTGAAGCATTTAAGAGATATTTCCGAAGCATTTAAGAGATATTTCTGAAGCATTTCAGAAATATTTCAGAAACATTTATGATATTTCAACTACGCGGACATTTCATGTCTCTGAAACTTGTCTGAAATATTTTTTTGTTTCATTGACAGCTTTTTGAGAGCTTTCTGAAATATTTCGGTGCTGTGTGGGATACTACTCTCTGAAAGTTGTATTTCTAGAACTGTATTATCTCGCATGCAATTTAATACGAAAAAATGTACCGTGTGCCGTAGACTTAACATCCGATCGATTTTATCGTCTTTATCGTTTCGTGCAAATAGACGCTTAATAGGTTATTTTATTTTTTGGTAGGGTTCGTCACATTGACAAAATAAATACAGCACTTAAAATGTTTTTATCATTTTTGCATATATGTATAAATTTCTTGATACAAATGTGATTTTTAACGGTAATTATTTATTATAACAGACCACCCTCCAATCTCGATGACCTTGACATGTGTTGTCATGGTGTGTGACATTCAATAAAGTTTAGCCGTCGGTCGGTGTTTGTTAAAAAGTTATTAACAAAAATGTTTAACACATCATGTATTATTACATCATGGTAGCAGTTAAAAGAAGATAGCGTCGAGCGCTACCCCCCACCCCATCCCCTCCACGCGCCCGGTTACCTGCCAAAGCTTCCAAGTTAGCATCACTGATTTTATTATTATTATTATTATTATTATTATTATTATCACTGCCTAAAGATGTATTATTATTATCACTGCCCAGTGATCCCGGATCGTGGGATTTCTGGCGCACGCGCAGTAGTGCAAGCTTGAGCAGCCGCTCAGTAGCGTATACGTTCTTCTCAACTTGAGGGCTTAGATAGAACTCTTACAAGAAGAGTATAGGAAATATTGTACAAAAAGGTTTTCATCAATTAAATAAATGTTTAATAAACTGCTCTATATGATATATATATATCATTAATATAAGTTTTAATAAAAAATCGATGTAAAATTGAATAATAAATAACACTGGTCCCTAGAAACCCCCCCACGTTGTCTGTATGTACGAGTCTTTCATGGTATTCACGTGATCACTATGCGCATGGCAGAAAGGTTTACGCTACTGCGCGTGCGCCATAAATCTCACGATCTGGGATCACTGTGACACTGCCGCGTACTTCACGCCGCTCGGCCGTTCGCAGTCTTTCACGAGAGTACGAAGGAGTGGGAATTTCGGCGCGCGCGATCACGCTCCGCTATGTCGTCGCAAACGAGTCCGAAAGTCGTGAGTGATCGTTATTCGAGACATAAAATTGCAACACGGTGGTGATCAACAATTTTTCGACATTCGAGCGAGCCTCGCGCCGTCGTTTCACCGTCGTCGAAACGAACACCGCTCCACGTAGAAATAAAAAAAACAGGTTTTTTACTTCGAAGTAAAAACTTAATTACAAATCAATGTTTTCCGGTAAAAACCCGTTTTTAAACCGAAATCTGACAATCAGATGCAAAAACTCACTGAGCGGTTTGTCTCCTGAACGCACTCAGAGTGCAAACTCGTAAAGCGGAACGATTGTCACTAAAGTACACGCTATCTCCAGAGGCTGTTGTTAAAACAGCTCAAGTTAAAACTAAAATGTGATAGTTTCTAAAGATATACATATATCAATAGTATCTATACTCATTGTCAGTTCACAATAAGATTAATAAGTTAATCAATGAAAGGACTTTTATGTGTCTTTTATTGCATTTTTTATGTAATTCATGAATTTCTAATGATTAGATAAACATGTTTATTCAAACAAAATAAGTTTCGAATTCAGTTCTTGCTCCCTATCGAAGTACTGACAATAATCTAACAATAAGTACACCCATGGCCACCGCCACTTAGACATTGTACTAAATTTTCATTATTTACAACTATCTTTACACAGAAATCTTTTGGATGAATGCTAGAACAATAATATGGCGTCAAATGTCCGAAGAAAATACATACCCGAGTAAAAAATTTACTTTAGAGTCGGACAAAAACCTGATATTTATCGGATTCTTTACTCAAAGTTTCTAGTTTTTTCGGTACCTATCATCTCTAGCTCCGCGTCTTCACGCGTTCTGTTTTCGCTGCGGGCGGGTTCGAGTGTCGCGAGTGCAATTGCTATCCCGGAAGGATGGAGTCGTCAGCGAGGAGTCGACAGAGAGGATTTAGCGTCGCTCGTCGGTCTCGTGAGTACATTGAATATTTATGCCGACGACTGGATTGTATCCGCCATTACATGCGTGGTGATCGCAAGTAAAATGAAAGGAATAATTTGCGGTTGCGAAAGCGACGTAAATTACAGAAATGCAGGAATATATCAACCACGCGCACCTCATTTGGCGCGTTTCATTTATCGCGCGCGCTTAA
>NW_011966474.1:0-9089 GCF_000949405.1 Vollenhovia emeryi | reverse complement strand
CAAATTTCAGAAAGCTTTCCGGAAGATAACTTGGAAATTAATATTGAAATGAAAAATTGAAATCATTCAGAAATATCTTTGAAACTTTTCATCAAAATCACATTGTCATTGAAAGCTTTCCAAAAGATACCTTGGAAATTAATATTGAAATGTAACATTGAAATCGTTCAGAAGTATTTCTGAAAAGTTTTATCGAAATCATTTATGATCTTTCTCACTGAAATATTTCAGAGATATTACGAAACATTTCAGAGAAATATTTCGTACGTAATCTCTAAAACATATATTATTGAAAGCTATCCAACATATAACTTGGAAATTAATATTGAAATGTAATATATGTAGAAATCATTCAGAAATATTTCTGAAGCATTTAAGAGATATTTCCGAAGCATTTAAGAGATATTTCTGAAGCATTTCAGAAATATTTCAGAAACATTTATGATATTTCATCTACGCGGATATTTCATGTATCTGAAACATGTCTGAAATATTTTTTTGAAAGGTTTCATATTTCATTGACAGCTTTTTGAGAGCTTTCTGAAATATTTCGGTGCTGTGTGGGATAGCACTAGTACCACTCAATGCCGCGGTGTGGCGACCGCGCGTTAGTCTTTCTCGTAAGTAAAAATCATTCCGTATTAGTATAAGAGGCGAGCCGATATGATGCAACAGCGAGTTGTCATGAGTAATCTTCAATAACCTGAATATACTTTTGATGACTTCCAGAAAGTAGACGTTCAATGGATACCCACACAGCAAAACAAATTTCAGAAAGCTTTCCGGAAGATAACTTGGAAATTAATATTGAAATGAAAAATTGAAATCATTCAGAAATATCTTTGAAACGTTTCATCAAAATCACGTTGTCATTGAAAGCTTTCCAAAAGATACCTTGGAAATTAATATTGAAATGTAACATTGAAATCGTTCAGAAGTATTTCTGAAAAGTTTTATCGAAATCATTTATGATCTTTCTCACTGAAATATTTCAGAAATATTACAAAACATTTCAGAGAAATATTTCGTACGTAATCTCTAAAACATATGTTATTGAAAGCTATCCAACATATAACTTGGAAATTAATAGCGAAATGTAAGATAGAAATCATTCAGAAATATTTCTGAAGCATTTAAGAGATATTTCCGAAGCATTTAAGAGATATTTCTGAAGCATTTCAGAAATATTTCAGAAACATTTATGATATTTCATTTACGCGGATATTTCATGTATCTGAAACATGTCTGAAATATTTTTTTGAAACGTTTCATATTTCATTGACAGCTTTTTGAGAGCTTTCTGAAATATTTCGATGCTGTGTGGGATGTCTTTCGTAATTAGCAAACAGCTTTGCTGAATCACGGAGATGACGTTTCGCGTATGCTACCTGTTGTAATTTTGGAGGTGAGGTGTGAGTGAGAGGAGTTAGAGAGAGAGTTTAAGGCTTGTAATGCAAAAACTCAAAGTATTTATTAGTAGTCAAATAACGTACGGACTGTAGTCCACGGCTTCACTACAGCAACTAAAACTAAAGAGATCGGACCGGCGCGGCGCCGAGCGTGACAAAAGCGACACACATGTTTCACCGGAAACAGCCGTACCAACCGTAATGAACGCGCGTAAAACTACTTCAATACTCTCACCTTTTATGCAAGTTCAATCACACTTATACTTTCACGCATCTTTTGAAAACGCTCCCTTGGCAATGCTTTGGTGAGAATATCAGCCTTTTGATTCTCAGAAGGAACATATTTTACCATTATCTCGCTTGCTTCTACCTTTTCGCGTATAAAGTGATAACGAATATCCATATGTTTTGTGCGCTGGTGAAATTCGGGATTTTTCACCAGTTTTATCGAACTCTGATTATCTACTAGGAGTTCTGTAGCACTCTCACATGGATATCCGATACTTACTAACAATAAGTTTCGTAGCCAGATCGCTTCTCTGGCTGCAGCCGCAGCTGCCACGTACTCTGCTTCAGTAGTACTTAATGCTATAATCTTCTGCCTTTGTGAAGACCACGCTATCGGCCCGTTCGCTAACTCGAAAACGAACCCTGTAGTTGACTTCCTAGTTTCTATATCACGAGCGTAATCTGCATCCGAATAACCGACTAATCTTAACAGACTCTCACCGTCACGAAATTCTATTCCATACTCACTCGTGCCAACAAGATATGCGGTAATGCGTTTTACTGCACTCCAGTGCTCGTTACTATGCTTGTTTAAATATCTGCTTACGCAGTTTACAGAATATGAGATATCGGGACGCGATACAATGGCAAAAAACATAAGGGAACCGACAGCCTCACGATATGGCACGCTTTCATACTTTCTTCCTTCTTCATTCGCCGGATGAAGTACCACGTGTGGATCTGACGGAATACTGACCGCCTTCGCTTCGCTCATCCTAAATTTTTCAATTACCCTTCTCGTGTATGCACTTTGATGCAAAAAAATTGACTTTCTCACCCTATCGCGTTCGATTTGCATTCCTACAAACAGACTCGAATCACCCAAGGTAATTTTAAAAGCGCTATTGAGATGCTTGATTATAGTCTCTAGAACGTTCTGAGATCTGGCCGCAATTAGCCCATCATCTACATACAACGCAAGATACACTGGATTATTCTCGACGATGCCTACGTAAATACACTTATCTTTTTTTTTTTACCCGGTGGAAATCCTCATGGACCGTCACCCCGCTCCTGCTGGGACGGGAGGAGGTGGTGTGTGGGACTCGTCTCCCTGGCCCCTGGGCAATTGACAACCCATGGGGCCAGTAGTGCAATGGAGGCGCCTACCGCACTAAAACCACCGGGGGTGGACTTCTCTGCGCTTAACTGGGAACCATCGGGGATTACAGGCGCATTCTACCGAATGGCCCCCGCGCCGCGCGTATCTTCGCGCTCACCTATGAGCCGTTGATTCGGCCCTGGCCCTGATAAGGGCCTGCTCTTTCCCATTGCAGCGGGGGTGCCACCAGGCCCTCCGCCGCGCCCCTCGGTTGTGTGTGGGGGCAGGCGGGTCGTGGGATTCCCAGCCCACGCCCGCCTAGGAGTCCCCTCGACTCCTCGAACTCTGCACCTTTCAGTCGCCTTTTACGACAGGCAGGTGATACCCCGGGCCTATTCTTCCAGCGGGACCCGTACGCCCTGGAGGGACCCAGAGGTCCCTTCCAGTCACCTTGGTGTTGTGTGGCGAATCCATTTTATTGCAGCTCTTCCCTGGTGTTCGGCGAAGGCTTCATCCTCGTCCCAGAGTTCGTCAGCGGTTTACCTGCTGGTTACACCTCTTGTTGTAGCAAGGTGAGAGTGGAGATTCCCTCTTGGTGAGGTTCACCCCACTCTACCACAGCCGTAGATGGGCAGCTGTGCCGCGCCGTCCACGCCCGCGCCGTGGTCCTCCGCCTCTCCGATTTTGCGTGCCTGGGGGCTCCGCTTCTCCTCTTCTTATGCGCTCTTCGTCCTCTTTGGTGCGCATGACCCTCTCGCAAAAATTGGCGAACGCCTCCCATGCGTCCTCCCTTTCCACTATCGCGCCCACCACAGCAGGGAGCGACATGTCCGCACCGATCCGATCCCTCAGCACCCGGCGCTGGTCTTCCCATGCCGGACAAGCTTTCAGCGTGTGCTGCGCCGTGTCGAGATCCTCCTCGCAGTGGTGACAAGCCGGACTCGGCTCCCGGCCTATACGACACAGGTACTCACCAAAGCACCCATGCCCGGTGAGCACCTGTGTCGCCCTGTACGAGGTCCTCGCCCAGGTCCTCTCGAGCCAGGCCTCTATACACGGGAGGATGGCGCTGACCGTGCGTTGGCCCGGGCAGTCAGGGTCCGCGAGTCTCGCCTCCCATTCTCCCCTGACTTCCCTCTTCGCCTCGAGGTTGACTAACCTCCTGGTCTTCCCAGTTATGGGAACCCCCTGTGCCTTGAGGTCCGCAATGCGTCTATAGGCGTTGGTGTAGGCCTGTGCGATCAGGTCTATCGGGGCCATTCCCGCGAGGAGCGTTGCCGCCGCATGCGACACCGTTCTGTAGGCCCTCGTGACCCGTATCGCCATCCTTCTCTGCGTCTTCCGAAGAACGGCCAGAGACCTCCTATCCGCTCCGATCTTGTCCGCCCAGATCGGGGCTCCATAGAGCGCTATCGAGTGGGCCACGTGCGCGTAGAGCCTCCTCGTTCGGCCACTAGGGCCACCCAGGTTGGGCATGATGCGAGACAGCGAGTTCGCCGTCGCATCCTGCCTGGGTGCCAGTTTGTGGACGTGTTCCCTGAAGCACCATTTCTGGTCGATCAGGAGCCCCAGGTACTTTATGCCCGTCCCCACCTTGATCCGCTCGCCCGCCACTAGCAAGTGCGTTTCAGGGGGCGTGCCCATGCTTCCGTCGTGCATGAATGTGGCCTCTGTTTTCCTTGCCGCCACCACAAGGCCCAACCTCTCGATCGCCCGAATGGTACACGCCACCGCGATATTGGCGGTGTTCGCTGCTTCCCGCCAGTCCCTCCCCCCGGCCAGCACCAGCGTATCGTCTGCGTAGCAGACTAGTGCTGTACCGGAGGGGAGGGCCGTCCTGAGAACATCATCGTAGGCGACGTCCCACAGGACTGGTCCAAGGACCGAGCCCTGCGGGACGCCGCACTGAGCATTCCAGCTCCTGTGGTCCGCCTCCCTGTCGACGCACGTAATCCTCCTATCGGAGAGATATTCCCCGATCACCCTCCTCAGGTACGCGGGGACCTCGAGGCTAACGAGTGCTCTCTTGATCGCCGCGTGGGGGAGGGAATTGAAAGCGTTCGAGATGTCGATCGCTACCGCTAATACGACTCCCTCCTCCCCAATGACGGCGTCCACATGCGCCTTGACGCAGCTTATAGCGTCCACCGTTGACTTCCCCGGGCGGAAACCGAATTGCCTCGGGTGGAGCCCTCTCCCCACGCCGCCCTCCAGTCCCCGGACGAGGCGGGACGTGACGACTCTCTCGAGTAGCTTCCCCGCCTCGTCCAGGAGGCAGATCGGGCGATAGCTGGACGGCGCCTCCGGGGGTTTTCCCGGCTTGGGAATGAGCACCAGCCGCGCCTCCTTCCAAAGGCTGGGGAACCTACCTTCCCTCAAGCACGCGGTCATCAAGTCCGCCAAGGCTTCCCTTAACTGAGGCATTGCCGCCTTCCAAGCCACTCCAGGTATGCCATCAGGCCCTGGGGCTTTCCCAGTCTTCAGCCTCTTGGCCGCGTTTTCAAGCTCCAGGTCTGCAACTCGAAGGCCCTCGTCCCATTGCTCGCGTTCCTCCTCATTTTCGCGGTCCTCTTCGTGGTCGTCTCTGCCCCCGGCCGGGAACAGAGTGGTAACCACAGGAACAGAGTGGTAACCACAAATACACTTATCTGCTTCAGTTTCTTTGAAGTTAAACTCTCTCAAGAAGGCACTGAATTTTCTATTCCAGCACCTCGGTGCTTGTTTTAACCCGTAAAGTGATTTATTTAGGCAACACACAACACTGTTTCGTGCATCACTTCTTCTTTCTTCAGTCTTGAGGCCCTCTGGAGTCTCCATGTATATCTCTTCCTTCAGCTCTCCGTGAAGAAAGGCCGTCTGCACGTCAAACTGTACTAGCTCCAGATCCTCCACTGCAACTACGGCGAGTAGAACCCTCAATGAATCGTACCTTACGACCGGCGCAAAGGTCTCAGTGAAATCCATTCCAGGCTGTTGCATGAATCCACGAGCGCACAGGCGTGCTTTGTAGCGATATACGTTCCCAGCCTCATCCTTCATAATTCGGAAGATCCACTTTGAGTCTATCGTCTTCATCCCTGGTTTTCTCTCTACCAGTGACCATGTTTCGTTCTCTCCGTGAGCTTCAAATTCATTCCTGATACCCAGTGAGAAATGAACTTCGAATCGACATCGAATCGACGTCGAAACCACTTATCGAAATCACTTCGATTTGAAGATCGATTTCGATTCGATTGTGTGCATGGTTTCGAATATTTATCGATACTGGAAAAAATCGCTCCTTATCGACATCGAATCGACATCGAATCGACGTCGAAATACAGTTTTCGACATCAAATCGACATCGATTCAACGTCGACCGAAATGTCATTTTTCACTGGAATTTAACCTTATTTCTGATATTCGCCGATATATTAACGAGGAAATATTCTAAAAATCTATACTTCATCTATGACATTCATTATTAAAAAGCTACAAATAACTTATCAAAGTTTTACATAACCTCAAATCAAATCGATATACTAGATTTGATGTAGATTTGAGGTTAAATCTGGCACACTCGCGAAAACACAAAAATCGTTCGCGCGATTTTACACACTCCCGTAATGAAGCCCATGTGAAGGTATTCTGTTCCGTCAAGTTCGCCTACACTTCGAGTCGACGAGTAAGTTGAGACACAACGGTATCTCAGGCACTTAGCGTAAGACGCTGCATGCATATAGATTCTTATTGCAAGCCTCAAAAACTGCCAAATCTCTGTGTGACATTTAACGAATACCTGTTCCTCAGATGGGCTCTGAAAAGTTTTTGGTTCGATTAATTACACGGCACTCCCGAACGCGACGAGAAAGAAACTTTATGTTATACGCGCACTTCCGACGATTCATGTCTTACTTTGCGCTTTCGTAAGCATCGTTCTGTCTGCGTTTATAATTTGATGTGCAACGAAGACAGAATGATGCTTACAGCGCTGCGAGCGTGAATCGGACCGCGACCCGAACCGATAATATCGAATCGAAGGTTAGGTATCTTTACATAGGTTAAGTATAATATTCAATATCGATTCAATTCGACATCGATCCGACATCTTTTCTATCATTTATTTTTCGCTTAGAAAGAGTCGTTCAAACATTTTTTACTTAAGTTTATTAATATTTCTGAACGTAACTAAGCTAATTTTTCAAAAATTTGTTATAATAATTAGTAATAAAATTTGTAAAATCAATATTTTTTAATATAAATCTTTTAGCAGTATATCGAAAAGAGATCGAAACTTTTTAATCCGTCGATGTGTCCAAGGCGCTAAATGCGCGTCGATATGTTCTGATGGTATTGATATCGAATCGATATCGAATTGATATTAGCTTTCTCACTGGGTAGCTTCAGCCCACTCCTTTGATTCCTGACTTCTCATTGCTTCTTCGTAAGAGACCGGTACACCGTACTCTGCTACATTTGATTCATAGCGAAACGGTCGACGCAGCACATTTCTGTCTCTTAGGCCGCGTCCAGGTGTTGCTGCCTCTTTGGTGCTTGGACTCTTCACCGCTTCGATGTCCCTGCCTTTTGCTGGTGAGAAAACTGCGTCATTGTCCTCTTCAGTGTCTTCGTCCAGCTGTTGAACCTCGTGGTTTTCTTCAGTGTCTTCATCCAACTGTTGAACCTCAGGTTCGTCCCCTTTTAGAACCACCATATTTTCTTCTTCATCACTGACCGACACCTTCGTTTTTCCGATTTTCTCGTTGAAGACCACGTTACGTGACACGGTGACTTTCCTCGAGACAGGATCATACAGTCGATAGTTTGACGATTCCCCGTCGTAGCCAACCAGTATCATCTTCTTTGCCCTTGCTTCAAGTTTTGTTGTCAGCTGTTTCGACACGTGCACAAAGGCCTCAGATCCAAATATACGCAAATGCTGAACGTTTGGTTTCCTGTCATTTCATGACTCGTACGGAGTCGCACTATTTTTCTCACCAATTGATCCCGATCTATTCATCAGGTAAACCATTGTGTTTGCTGCCTCCGCCCACAAGCTCAACGGAAGATCCTTAGCTCGAATCATCGTCCTTGCGCCTTCAATAATCTTTCGATTATCACGCTCGGCCTTTCCGTTTTGCTCGGGCGTATACGGTGCCGTAAATTCACGTATTATCCCACGAGACTCAAGGTAACTGTCCATGTTCTTGTTACGAAATTCCAAGCCGTTGTCTGAACGCAGTACTCTCAATGTCTTTCCAAATTTATTTTCGATCAGCTTGTTGAAGATTTTAAACTTTTCGTATACGTCGCTCTTGTGCTTCAGAAAGTAGATGTATCGGAAGCTCGTCGCGTCGTCCTCAAATGTCAATAAGAACCTCGAACCACCGGGCGTCTCCACCGATATGGGGCCACACACATCCGTGTGTCCCTAATAGCACAAAATATTTTAAAAGATTCAATATATTTTAAAATATTTATAAAGTATCTTGAAAAGATTTTTTAAATATTTTTTTAAACTTTGTTGACATAAATTTATAAAATATTTAAAAAATATTTTTAAAATATTTTAAAATATTAAAATATTTTCGAAAAAAGTTTTAATAACACCTTTTAAAACATATCATAAATAGATTTTAAAATATTTTAGAAATATTTATTATAAAACAATTTATTTAAAAAACACAGGTTGTTGACTTGTGCTTGACGAAGCAAACAAGTGAAGCTTCTAGAAAGAATTATCGAGAGAGAAGTTCATGTTAGCGGGAGGCGATCTTCACCTCCTCGATGAGATTGAAACGCGCCTTCTTAAAACAATTATAAATTGTATTTTTTAAAACTTCTAAAATCTTTTACTATGATATTTAAAAAAATTTTTTTAAGTGTTTTGAAATTTATGTATGAAACGTTTTGAAACGCGGTTTTGAAAGAACCCAAAATTACCAGTACTTCTCTGCCGTCATAAGGTGCGATTCGTATCTTACGGTGTCGAGGGTTCGCGAGAGCTGCGAAGCGCCCTCTAAAACGGGGGCCCCTGGCCTATCACGCGCCCGGCGCGCCCAGCGCACGCAAAACCGCGTGACACCCGCGAATTCTATCCCTGATTGGTCGAGATACGGCGCAGGTATTTTGCGCAATCTTACGCGGAAGGTCCCGGCGGTCCCGGCCATCGATTGCGAAATCGAGCGGAAAATCACTTTCTTCTGTTTCGTGCAGACCCTCATCGACTGTTATGACTGTGTCGGCGCAGTGAGTGAGCCGAGAGCCATAACGAGATAAAGAAGAACTCATCGACTGTGGCTCGAGTGTTATAAAAATTATACGTGTGAAACGAGCGAACGAAGACTTCTTACTGGTAAGGTGGCCCTCAA
>NW_011966473.1:0-16992 GCF_000949405.1 Vollenhovia emeryi | reverse complement strand
TTAAATATGATTTATTCATTTCATTTCACATAAACTTGTTTCAAAATTGGCGGCTTGCAATGCCGCTCACATCTGGTTGGTTGAAATATACCAAGTTACCGCCCATCTCTCTCCCTGATGCGCAATGCTTCACCTTGTAATATTTCCACCATGTTTTAACTCTTATTTGTCGAGATAGTGAGTCGTGAGTTTATGGATTGTTAAAGAATTAATGGATCAATGGATTGTCGACTCGATCCTGCTCGCATTTATATAGTAAATTTCCCCCTACGTTGTTTCTTTAAGTGGAGGAAGAAGGTATTGTTCTCCGTTCCTTCACCGCAACTCTACCCTGGTAACAGTTGTCACTGCTACCGAGGTACCGCTTCGTCGCGAGTTGTAATCTGATAAACGATCGATAAGGAATGTTCCGAGAGATTTCTCAGGAGTTTCTTTTAAAAATTTAATTTGAATAATTTAGTTAAAATTATACGTCTGTAACAGAGGGAACGCGAGGAAATTTGGCGATACCGCGGGCACCTGCGCCCGATCATGAAAATATCGCTGCCGGCGTTGTCGCGTGCCGTCGCGCGATTGGCCGCGGGGCACGCGCCTCGCGCGGGCAGCCGCGCGGGGGGGGGCCCCGAACTATCGATCCGCGATTGCGGAAAATTCGGAGTTAGCCTGTTGCCGGAGTTGTAAGAGTGAGGACCCCGGTCTGCCGCTACCGTCGTTTTCCCGCCAAGAAGTGCGAGTTCCCGCGTGAGCCCAGGACGAGCCGTTGCCGCCTGCCGATCTCGGGAGAGCCGAGGTGCCGGTGAGATCCTCCTCCGTCCGTTTCGCCCCGTGCGATTGCGTCCGGGCCCGGGTTGTACTGTCGCCGCCGGGAAAATTTCGCGCTTGGTGTCGCCCGGGCGACGGCGCGTTGGCTTTAGATTTTCGTCGTGTGTCCCGGTCGCGGCGACAAGCAGCCGCGGTGCCCCGGAGCCTGCAGGGCACAGGTCTCCTGTGTGAGTGAGCGAGTGTGTGTGTTTGCGTCGAGTCTCGCGGTCGCGCGGAGTAAGCCGATCTGGAGATTCGCGGCGCGAGGGTTGCGTTGCGCGAGATCACGCGGGGTACGCCTGCCGCGGGAGTGTCGCGTAGAGCCGCGACGACCGTGGAAGTGCGAACGGCTGAGTGAGTGTTTGCGATACCCCGTGCCGCTTCCGCCGTTGTCGGTGGCGGGTTTCGCGAGGACGGAGCGTCCGGAGCGGGACCCCCTGTCGACCAGTGCGGCCGGCGCGGCCGGGAGCGAGCGAAAGGCTCGCCGTAGTTAGCCGTCGGGGACTGCCCGGCGGAAGATTGCACGTCGTTGTGAGACGGGCCGATCCGTCGGCCCGAGTACCCAGTCTCGCGGGCAAAGCGCCCCGGCCGCGTGTTGCGTGTGCGACGGTATTCGTACCGTTCGCGAGAAAATTACTGTCGAGTGCGTCCGTGTCGTCCGAGTAGGGTTTATCGCGTACGGATAATTTCTGCCGTTGAGTTCGCGCCGGATTGTTCCGTGTCGCAGAGAGTATCGCGGCGAGTTGTTCCCCCGATCTCGGGGTTGGTATTATATTCACTGGCGCCGCCGCCCGTAATAGCGGCCACTCAACCGGCTTGTTAACGCCGCCTTCCATTAAACCCGATTTTATTCATATTATTTTTCGAGTTTCTTTTCGTGTACGTCTCTCTTCGTGTGTCCCATCCGTCGTGTGAATCTATTAAGTCCCGTGGCCTCTGGAATCGTTTGGTGTCAACCACCGCCCAGCCCCTCTGCCGTTAGGCGAGCTAACCTGCCCGTGACGAAGGCCGATATCTATCGTTCGTGCGATTTCGCGGATATCGTGACGTGACGCGTGAAAGACCGCGTCTGGCGCCCAAGCTTCGTTTTTCGCGTCGACCCTTCGGCTTTCGGCACGGTACGCGCGGAGCTACCGAGATCCTGTTCCTTTCCGGCGCGTTATCCTTATCCCCCTTGGTTTTTGACGACGACTCAATCCGTCCGCATCCCGCGCTTCTCGCGCCCGGCGACCGCACTCCCCGTCGTCGGCGCGCACCACCGTTGAAGATCCGCGTGCGACAGCGAGAGCGGGACGGCAACACCCGCCCGTCCGCGTATAACGGGAGGGCGGAAAACGAGAAAAGAAGAGAACAATCGTCGCAGCAGTAAAAAATACATTAAAGATGAGATATCACCGATATCTTTCGCAATATTGCACATCAGATCAAAGTCACGTATGAAAATGAATCAACATCAGGCAAAGTCACGTATGAAAATGAATCAACATTAATCAATTTAAAACAGTGTAACGTGACAACAAAGAGCAACGTTGCTCCCCACCCTGCGCTCTTCCCCTGTCTCGTTTCTAACCCCCGCGCCCACGAACTTACGGTATAAAAGAGCCCGAGCGAGCCGAGAGAAGCAGAATCCTCCGACCGGCGAACTGAGCAGGTCGTCTCCCCGGAGAAGGCGTACTGAGCCGGACCCGGTAACCCCGAACCGCGCACTGAGCGGAATCACTCACCTAACCTAGCACGGCACGAGCTGAGTGCCCACCCCAGGCCGCGTATTGAGCGACCGCTTCCTCTCGTCCGAGGCACGAGTTGAGTGCCGACTCCACCACGGTCAGATGCGTGATGAGCACTAACCGATAAAAGAATCCGCGAGCTGAGCGGCACCGGCAACACACCGACCTAACCTCCCGTTCTATACACACGCGCCGCGACCGTCGAACCGCGCCTGCGCTAACCGTGCGACCGAACCGAGCGTACCGCGCCCGCGCCGCCGAACACCGATACCGAACGGACCGCGCTCACGCCGCCGAAACCGAACAGACCCGAATTCCGACCCGCGAATCACACAGCCGTAAATTATCAGCAGCGCAACGCGCCAGCATTCAAGTACAAAGATCGCCGCCGAAGCGGACTTAGATTATAAGCGATTAGTATTAAGTATTAGTGTTAAGCATTGCGAGCGATAATATTAAGGAATAGCTGTAAGTACGTAGAATTAGAATAAAGTAGTCTTTTACTGAAATTATAAGTCTCATCCTTCACTCTTCGACCAGCCCACCGACCGAACCTTGGAATCTCTAGGCTATCCGTAGCTCAAAAATTCCAACGTTACAACAGTATTGAAGTGAATTAACAATGGAAAAATAGGTTTTCTACGT
Organism: Vollenhovia emeryi; assembly: GCF_000949405.1. Classification (NCBI taxonomy): domain Eukaryota; kingdom Metazoa; phylum Arthropoda; class Insecta; order Hymenoptera; family Formicidae; genus Vollenhovia; species Vollenhovia emeryi. The sequence continues at coordinate 13,819 of NW_011966473.1, read as the reverse complement.
CATCTTGCACTATCATTCGCTCGTAGTGCGCTGAATGTAACCAATATATAAGCGTCTGTAATATCGGATAGCTGGCATATCATTTCGCAAAATGACAGTGGAAAGAACTGTGTATTGAATCTGACTATTGTATAGTGCTATTTTGTGAATATGTAAGTACTTAATTTGTTATCTTGGCTTTCAGGCTTTCGTGGCTGTTGTCTTCTTTAGAACCATCCGGCAACCATCCGGAAGCCATGAAGACTACTTAATTTGTTGTTATTGCTTTTTATTCTTGTTATTCTTCGGCTTAATATTTTTAATTCATGTACTTACACAAAGTCAATTTTGCTAATCTCTTCAGCCAGTCTTACCAGTGTTTATATACAAATAATTTTTTGTTAATAAAATGTCATGATTGTAGACTCTACAATTATTTTTAGTTGATAAAATTAACTTTTTGTTTACTTTAAATTTCAGAATATCTGTTTCACTATTTTGTAAAACTGTTTTCCTTTTGTCATAGTCCACATATCAAACGCAAATTATTCCGTTTTGATTAATTAATTTATTTTGGATGCGCTACACATCCTTATTATCAAAGAAGGGAAAAGAAACAAAAGCGACGTTAGAACTAATATAAAAAGACAAGTCCATTAATTGTAAAGTACGTATTATCTTTTATATAACCAAAGTTCTAAACAAATATTAAGTTTAATATTAATAACTTTTTAGATGCTGTTTAATCCATACAACGTAATAATGTTACTCTATGCAACTTTTACTTATTTGAACTTTCCACAAAGTCCGACAACTTCGGAGGAAGTAGAAGTCAAAGAAAAAATTCAACGTTTACTACTGGAAATACAGGACGAAAATGAATTCGAATTAGAAGAGGAAGATACATTAGATTTTTACAATACATATGAAGTCCCAGAAGCGGAATCGGTTAACTTATTCGAAGCAAATAATACTAAAATATATCTTCCGGAGGAAATTATCTGTAGTTCTGTGGAAGCAACTATATCGGATGACTATAAAAGACATGCCGTGGAATATTGGAGAAGCGGTATAACAGGACCAAGATCACTTGAAGGAGTTAGAAGAAGATTTAAAAAAGTTTCATCAATACGACAATTGCGACGATGGGAGAACCAAATTAGTGAAGGCGGCAATAGATTAGAAAAATTAAAAAGAATATCTGATTACACTTTAAACCGTTTTAATGAAGCAATTGAGAAAGGTTTTACAATACACGATATTGACCTCGCTCGATGGGCTTCTCGAGCCCAAGAGGAGGAAAATGCTTCAGGATTTAAAGCATCAGAATCCTGGATTAAAAGATTTAAAAGTACACACAATATCGTGTCTCGAAAAATAACAAATTTTGTAACGAAGAAATCATTGCTATCAAAAACAGATTTGGAAAATAAGTGTGATACATTTATTGCGAACGTAAAATATTATATTGATCAATATGGCACGCAAAACATTTATAACTCGGATCAGAGTGGATTTCAATTTGAATTTCATTCCGGTCGTACCTTAGCACATAAAGGTGTAAAAAAGGTAGAATCTGTAGTACAGTCTATATCAGCAACCACACACAGTTATACCATACAGCCGACTATTTCAGCTGATGGTAGATTGTTGTCGCCTCTTTTTATTACATTGAAAGAAATTACAGGAACCTTTGGTCCGAGAGTGCAGGAAACATTATTTAAAGCGCCTAATATTTTTGTTACAGCTTCAAAATCAGGCAAATTAACATCAAATCATGTAAAAACTTGGCTGAAAGATGTCATTTTTCCAAATGTCGGACCACGATCCGTACTATTATTAGATTCGTGGAGTGGACACTGTCCCAACATAATTTCAGAAACGAGACCAGATTCTGCGACAGATATTATTTTCCTAACTATTCCGGCCGGTATGTTCAGCAGGATGTTCGGAGGTCGCAGTGGTGTCCAATAAATGACTCACTGGTTCGAGAATACGTTCGTTTATTGAAAGCACGCCTTCCTCTGCGTAGTATAAAAGAGTAAGTAAGAGTGGGCAGTCGAAGACAAAGCGAAGAAGGAACAGCAGCGACAGCCAGAACTGTGCCGTGCGCGCAGACCGATCGATAAAGGGGGTACCGATCTCGACAGCGAACAAGCGGTGTTACCGGCAGCGCCCGCGAGTATTTGAATCCCCAACACGGTACAACGGGAAAAATTCAGCCATTAGATGTATACGGCTTCCGATTATGGAAACATTTTATTAAACATTTTTCCGACACCATTATATTGTTAGATCTTGCAATAGATCTTCACGTTAGAAATAATATTCTGAAATTGCAATCATTAACACATAACCAATTTTCGTCACCCAGGTTTCAAAATTTATTTAAATTTGCGTGGTTTAAAAGTGGGTATATACAGAATAGACCGAAAGAATGTCAAACATCAGTTGAATTTTGTTTCAAAGATCATTCCAAATTGAAATGCGATATATGTATATGATGGAATTTCTGTAATTATTTGTTCTTAGTGTAAAAAATCGCTATGTATCACACATTTCTTCCATGAGCACCATCTATGCAATGAATATGTGCCATAAATGTAATACAAATTTTGAAATATTAAAATATATTATGCTGTTACTAATATTGTTTCAAATACATATTACATATGCAAATAAAATAAAAATCTGATTTCTTTAATTTACTAATTGCAGCTTTATTTTAATCTACTTTGATCTTGAATCCAATTTATAATCTTTTATTATATTTATTTTTATTTTGTTTATAACCTTCCATATAAATTAATTTTATTTTCTTCTCAGCCAAATTTTCTAACACATATAACTGCTACATTCAGCGCAATACGATCGAATGATTTAAGCGCAAGTTGACGTAGCAAATCTATGTTTTCATTATTGATTCACTTCGCTACTGATTTAAATTGATTGACTTTGATCTGATGTGCAATATTGCGAAATATATCGGTGATATCTCATCTTTAATGTATTTTTTACTGCATAATGCGTGTTGTGCCGCCGACTGGGTCGGGGCACGGTATTCGGGGATCGTTGCCGGGATTACAACTCGCAACCGCTTAAGGCCATAAGCCAATATTTTAACCAAAATCCTTTTTATTAAAATCTATACAGAAACGTACACTCGTGTGGTTTACTTAAAAATGACCCGCCCTGCCTTCTTTCCATTTGTTTTTATAGCCGGCTGTTGTCAGGCCGTTTATTTGGAATTTCGGACCTGTCGTCAGGTCGGTTCTAAGTTCGTCAGCAGTGGCTTCGTCAGCACTGTCGACTTGGTTCCGATGGGTTAATGTCCCATCGTCTACTTCCTTCTTCGCACGCGGCAGATATTTGATACTCTGCTGCGTGCGCTATACCTGTGTTGCAATGAGGCGGTTTCGCACTCATTACACCCTTCCCCCCTAATGGAAAGAAAGTGAGGTGGCGAACTTTATTTCTACACTTGTTCTTAATTTCTATCGGATACATGGATATTATGTATTTGTATTTCTACACTTAGGCTGGGCTGTTTTCCGCTATGACAACAGGCTTCGTTACTTTCCCTTTTTTGTTTTTTAGTTTCTTTATTATTATATATGCTACTATTATTCCTATAAGAACAATGGTAATTCCGCTCGTTGTCATAGGGTATATAAATTGCTTATGGTGATAAAAGGGTTCTTGGCTATTTTCCAATTCTTCTTTTATCCTGTCGATATTCCTTTTTAAATACGTTAGGTCAGTCGAGTTTGTGAGTTTTTCTAACGTTATTTTGTTTGTATCGTTTTCGTGCGTTACGTCATTTTGTATTAGTTTAATTTGGGTATTTGGCAAATATGTCTCTATGGTTTTTGTCTGTGTTCCCCTTTTGGAGTTGATGATTTTACTGGTTGTAATTAATTTGCAATTTTCTTTTAACGTTATCTTTCCTGTATTAGCAATGGTATATTTCGCTTCTTGATAGTTTTTGCATTGTAGTGTCACTAGTACGTTTCCAGACATGGAATATAACCAAGAATTTTTTGTCGGAATCCACATAATTTCGGTCGCTAGGGTGTATTTTTTATTGCAGTGCTTATCGTTATTATACATGTACATATCTGTTTCGCAGATTGCGCTGGTAGATAGCCTATTGACAATATAATTTCGTTCGCATAGGTATTCCAAATTTATTTTAATACATTCGTGTAAGTTGTCAAGTGTAACATAGGTGTGTTTTTCGGTGTCTATTCCGATCCATTCGTAGTTTACTTCTATTGACGCGAAAATGTTGTCATGACTGTGTACCGGTAATGGTATGACGTGTAGTATTTCGTATGTCGGCGTCGTGGCGAGAGGGAATCGGAGGATAGTAAATATAGTTGAACCGTCGCAATATGCGGTAATTTTCGTAATTTTTTCTATGTCTAACCATTCTTCCTGTCGTAGGTTAAATGGGAAGTATAGTCCTTGCGGTAAATTTATCGCTGCGTCTTTTAGATTCGTTATTATGGTCTCGATCGGAATTAACCTGGGATGTAATTTTCCTTCCTTAATACATGTTATATAATCTAATGTGTCTGTTACGTCGCGTGTTAGATCATTGATGATTGCATTGATCAGGGTGTAGTGTTCGTCTAGGTCGTGTCGTCGACTGTGTGTGACCAGTGTACTTTTAACTTTTTCCATTAGGTTTTTTAGGGTGTTTTCATTTTCTTCGATTACTTGTTCCAGGTTGCTGATGTGTCCTATTGTCGCGTTGATTACTCTTAGTTTTGGTACTGTAAAGCGTGTTTTGTCGCTCTGTCTGCTTCTTGTAACAGTGATAATTGTTCGTTTATTAGCTTGTCGTCATCTGCGTCCATTGTTCCGAATAGCGTTTTTGCAATGACGCCTATTCCGTCTATTAATCCGCGTCGTTTGTTCGGTGTTTTGTACACTGTCTTTAGTCTGTCAGTCAACTGTTGTAGTCTCTTTTCCCCTTTGCTGATTAAGGCGTGGAGATTTTTGCATGTGCTGCTGTGTGCGAGCAGTATTTCGCACGTTGTTTCCGTGCGTTCGACGCATCGTTTTATTAGTTCTATACGTGTGGTGAACGGGGTGAGGTCGGTTTTTATCATTAGTTTCCACGTAGCTTCGACGGGATGCATTCTGCCGACCTTTTCGAAATATATTCCTGGCTGGTGAGCGAAGATGGTTATCTCGTACGGCGGCGCGTCGTTAGATATTGCGACCGTCGTCAGGTAGGCACCTATCGTTAGAGATCTGTAATATAATATTACGGCTATCGTTACTTTAATCTCATTTCGCTGACTGGGTGCTTTTTAGTTGGAGATGGTTTCGTTTGGTTCTTTTCTTCAGTCGAGCGTTAGTTGCGTTACGCTAGTCATCGAAAAAAAAAGTTATATTTTCCTTGCGTTCGTAATGCATTTCGGCGAACCTATTCGAACGGTCGAAGACACTTACGAGGCAGTGCCTTGCGAGTTGGATGGTGAGCCCGTGGCGGAGCCGTCTACTTTTGTAGAGGTTTTTGCGGATTTTGGAGATCCGTCTCTGGGGGTGTCGGATGACGAGGAGTCTGATGAGGATGTATCCATGGGTGACGAGGATGTGTCCATAGGTGGTGAGAGTGTGTCCGCGAGTGGCGAGGAGTCTGATGAGGATGTTCCTGAGGGCCCTGGGCCTGCTCCGGGTGTAATGGAGCAGCTGGTGCGTCGTGCTGAGGAGCACATGGACCCGCGTGAGTTGTCTCTCATCGGGGGTATCGGTTCCCTGGCCTGGGTTCAGTTGGTGGACCTTGTGGCGGAGACTTTCCCGTCTTCACAGGAATTTTTGGCCTGGTACGAGGCCATTTCGCGCGCTGCGGTTTCGTAGGTCCTCGGTAAGTGTGGATGGTTTTCTTCTCTCCTCGTAATTGTATCTCTCGTCGTTTTCGCTTTCTATCTTATCTAGTCTTGTTACTTGATACGTGGTTCTGCTTGCCACGGGGTACTGCTACTTTTAATTGCTTTGGCTAGTTAGTATTCTCTCGACTCGCTACGATGTTTTTTCGTGTGCCTTGTGAGATCGAGGATCTTAAGGTGGAGTCCTCGGAGTTGCCGGACGATCCGGTGGTGTTTGATAGTGACTCCGAATCGAACCTATCGGACGATCGCCCCTCGGATGATTTGTCCGAGGTATTCGTGGTGAGTGATCTCTCCATGTCGTCTGAGGCGTCGGAGGTCATCTCCGTCTCCTCGGGGAGTTTGGAGATTTTCCCCATTCCGCCTCTTTCTTTGGATCCCACTCCGGCGGGTGGGTCGGATGTTGGTGTTGGATCTGTAGGAGGAGATGAGGTGTCCTCTTCGTCGGAGGAGGTGGCTTTGGTTATTGAGGAGGATGAAGAATTCTATGAACGTTGGGAATAGGTGAGTGTTTGTTTAGTTTGTCTATCTTAGTTGTCTATGAATGGTTTCAGTCTGTTCGCGTGTACGCGAATCGTCCTACGTCCCATCTTCACGGAATAATTTACTTCGTTGTGTTTCTCCATAACTGTGTATGGTCCGATCCATTGGGGTTCCAGTTTTTTGGATCGGCCTCTTCGCACTGTTTCGTCCTTAACTAACACCTTATCTCCCGCTTTGAATGTTTGTTCCTTTGTCTTCTTATCGTACTGCGTCTTTGCTTTTTCTTTGCCTATCTTTGTATTTTCTTTTGCTATATCGTTTGCGGCGCGAATCCTTTCGCGTAGCTCTTCCGCGTAGTTGTCGTACGTATACGTTGGTCGAGGTGGTTTAGTCAATGCTGTAGGCAGTACGGCTGGGTGGCCGTACATTAGTTCGAAAGGTGTGAGCCCTGTCACCGTATGAGGGGTAGTGTTGTATGTGAACATGGCGTATGGGAGCCATTCGTCCCAATCTGTCTGGTCTGTATTTATATAATGCCGTAGGTATTCGGCTAGTGTTCTGTGCGATCGTTCGAGAGCTCCGTTGCTCTCTGGGTGATACGCGGTCGTTTGTATTTTGTGGATTTTTAGTAATTTGCACGTATTCTTAAAGATTTCGCTCGTGAAATTAGTGCCTTGATCCGTTAATACTTTTTCCGGTATTCCATGTTCAAGGATTATTTTCGTTACGAATGCTTTCGCTACCGTGTTTGCTTCTTGATTCTCGAGTGGTATTGCCTTGCTGAATTTAGTTAGATTATCTTGAAAAGTCAAGGCGTACTTGTTTCCCGTGGTTGTTATTGTAAGGGGTCCTACTATATCTAGGGCGCATTTCTCGAATGGCTTCGTAGGGGTGTCTGTGATAACTAGCGGCATTTTAGTTTTCTGTCTTAATTTGTTTTTCTGGCAGAATTCGCATTTCGCAATATAACTCTCGACGTCTTTATTTAGACCGTGCCAGTGGTGTCGTAATCTGATGCGGTGTAGTGTTCGCGCGACTCCCTGGTGACCGCCTAACGGAGCGTCGTGATACTCGTACAGTATCTGCTCCTTTTCTTCCGCAGAGTATTCTCGTTGTTCTCTTTCTTCTTCTTCTTTTCCGGTGTCTACGTGGTGAATCGGTTTTTTAATTTCCGCGGGGTAACGGCTCAATGCGTCGGCGTTGACATTGCTCTTTCCTGCCTTGTGGACTATTTCGTAGTCGTATTCCTCCAGTTTGAGTCTCCATCGAGTTAACCGTGAACCGGGGTCGGTTACGTTCAATAGCCATATCAGTGGCTTATGGTCTGTGATTATTTTAAACTTTGTGCCATATACGTATGGGCGGAAATGTTTGACTGCCCATACAATGGCTAGTAGTTCCTTTTCGGTGGTGTTGTAGTTTTGCTCGGCTCGCGATAATACGCGGCTGGCGTAGGCGATGGGTCGGTCTTGACCTACCGTGCCTTGAGATAGGATTGCTCCGATGGCGTAATCTGACGCGTCGGTCGTGACGATGAACTCGTCGCTGAAGTCCGGGTATTTTAATACAGGGGCTGTTGTCAGCGCGAATTTTAGGCTATCAAATGCGTTTTGCTGTGCGGTCGTCCACTCGAACTTTTCTCCTTTCTTTATTAGTTTAGTTAGAGGTTTGGCAATTTTGGAGAAGTCTTTTATGAACTTTCTGTAGTATCCCGCTAGGCCTATAAAGGATTGAATATCCTTAACTTTGTTAGGTGCTGGGAAAGATTTTACTGCGTCTAATTTCGCTGGATCGGGCGAGATCCCGTCCTTAGTGATAATATGCCCTAAGTATATCACTTCCTTCCGGAGGAACTCACACTTGTCAGGTTGCAGTTTCAAGTTACTTTCGCGTAAGCGATTGAATACTTGCACGAGTCTTTTATTGTGCTCTTGTAGACTCGGGCCGTAGATCACTATGTCGTCCAAGTAGACTAAGCATTTTAATCCTTGTAGTCCCATCAGAATATTATTCATTAAGCGTTGGAAAGTTGCTGGCGCGTTCTTTAATCCGAATGGCATGCGGTTAAATTCATAGTGTCCATAAGGTGTGGAAAATGCGGTCTTGCATTTATCCTGTTCGGCCATGGGTATTTGGTGGTAGCCTGAAGCTAAGTCTAGGGTGGAGAAATATTTCGCATTGCCTAGTTGGTCTAGTATGTCTGTGATATTCGGAAGAGGAAAGGAATCTCCTATCGTTAGGTCGATTAATTTACGGAAATCTATTACAATTCGCAGTTTCGGTTTTCCGGATGCGTCCGCTTTCTTCGGTACGACTAAGAGGCGTGCGTTCCATTGGCTCGTATTCGGTTGGATAATTTCCTTTTGCATCATCTCCGTGATCTGGCGATTCACTTCGGCCTTATGCTTTTCTGGGAGTCGGTAAGGTCTCACGTTTATGCTTGGCGAGTTTACTTGTGTTATTATCTCATGCTCTACGCGAGTTGTGTGCGTCAGCGTATCTCCCTCTAGGTGGAAGATATCTGCGTACTCTTCGCATATTTTTGTCACGGTTTCTTTTTCTTCCTCATTTAAGTGTTTTAGGCGTAGTAACTTAGTTATGCGGTCTTCGCGCGGGAGGGAAATCTGGTCTTCCCTATGTTCCTCAGTTATAGCGGAATTCACGCATTCAACGTTTACGTCATCGCGTGGACTATCCACTATGTTGTCTACGATCACTAGTGGTAGTTGTATTTTTACCTCTTTCTCATTCGTGTTTATGATGCTTATTGGGCAGCTAAAATTTTTAGGTTCTACTAAGTAATTTCCAATAAAAACGCCGGGCGCGGTCTCGTCTCGTCGCGTTACGCCGGTCGAATTTCGATCCGTCGTGACGTGCACTATCGTCTCGCTCCGTGGCTGTAATACGATGCACTTGTACGGATATAGCTTAAAGGTGGTCCTTTGGATATCTACTCTTCTCGCGTTGTAGTCGCAAATGGCTCCACTTTTTCGGATGAAATCTATTCCTAGTATTCCGTCATAATTTATCGGCACGTCGTCTTTTACAACGTATACAGGGTGTTTAATTTCTCCGTCGGACAGTTTAATTCTCAGGTACGTCTTCCCGAGGGTAACAATGGAATGTCCGGTTATTCCGAGAAGTTTCACCTGTTCCTCGTAAATTTCGGCTTCGTCTTTTAATACCTTCAATTTAATTAGAGAAACGGTAGCTCCGGTGTCGAAAAGAAATTCTATCTTCCCTTTCTTGGCTTCCTGAGTGGGCAGAGAGATTAAATCCAGGCCAGCATCGGCCTTACGGTGTGCCTTGACGTGAGTCACACGATAGGCGGCGGCATTTCTCTTAACCTTTTTGGTCTGGTCTTCTTCGTCGCTACTATGTGATTCTATATTTTTTATCGCCTTAGTATTCGCGTCTCGTTTGTCCGTACCATGGGCGCGTGTATGTCTGGTTCCGTTATCGCTGTCGCGGCGTGTCGAGTTTCGTCGCTCGGGCCGTCCGTGCAGTGACCAGCATTCGTTGCGTGCATGCCCTGCCTTTTTGCAGTGGTTGCAATACTTTTCTACCGTGTTAATTCGCGGGCGTCCCTCCGGTTTCGGCAAGGAAAATCTATTAGCGTACCGACTACTTCGGCAGTCACGTCCGTAGTGTCCTCTTTTCCCGCATTTCTGGCATGTGATTCCAGGATCGGCGGGGTATTTAGCGGTACTGTTCTCGTTGGGGCGTCGGTACGAGCTCTGCCTGGCGCTCGGGCCTTTAACTTTTTCCTCGGCGCTAGCGCCGGCAATTGCTTCCTGCAATGTGCTGTAATGCTGCGATCGCACTAACACTCTGATCTCTTCGGGCAGGCCTATTTGAAAGTTGCAGAGTGCTTGCTCCTTTATGCTCTCTAGGATGGCTCGCTGGTGGTCTACCGTGTGGGCTTTCCCGTCTTCCATGGCTTCATATAGCTCCATGGCTAAGACTTCTACGCGTCTCCCGAAAGCTTGCGCGTTTTCTGTGTGTTTTTGTCGGAGCGAGTTAAACTCCAATTGTAAATGAGCTGTACTTTGTTTACACAAATATTCGCGTTCCAATTCGCGCTTCAATTGTTCGTAATTTTCTATCGTTCGTGTGTGGAAGTCTATCATTGCCTTTCCCTTGAACTTGGTGCATAATATTGCCTCTAGTAGTGTGTGCTCGTCGGCCGGGTGGATGTTTTTCATCGCGTACGAGCTCGCGTTTAAGAATTCTCGAACGCGGTTTGCCGAATTACCGTCGATCTCGGGTATCATGCTCCGCGCTTCCTTTAACGACAGGAAACTGACTGTCGATCCGCGTTGGTTCCGGATATCACTCGTTGATCTACCGTATGTTAAGTCTAGCGCGTGTTCGTGGAAACTTTGAGAGTCTCTCCGTTGCTCTCCCGGTCGCGGGGGCTCTTCCCGTTCTAGTCCGTTCACTTTAATGCGTAGTTCGCGAATTTCTTGTAGTAGTTCGTGCAACATGGCCCGCTCCCTAGGGGACTCGTTGAAGGTGACCCTCCTGCTATTTAGCGGGCTCACGTGTGCGTTTTCTAGTGACTGGTGTAGTCGTTGAATTTCTGCGTCAATATCGGCGTTAGGCGGGTCCGCCAAGATGTCATTGGACGTACTAGCGATTGGTTGCGTCGGGGCGTTCGGCAAGGGATCTCTGGATGTGCTGGCGATTGGGTGTTCCATGGCGTTCGATAAGGTTCGTCGGACGTGATTGAAGTCAAGTCGGTGTCGTGACGTCGGGGTATCGAAAATTGTGTTCGTACGTCGAGGATGTCGGGGTCTACTAGTACCTACGCTATTCGCGAGGTCGGAAGTATTATTTGCGAGTAAACTGAAATCGCTGGGGTCGAGCGGAAATTCTCGGTCGATTGTAACGTTGGCTGGAGAGCTTGTCTCGCTATCGCTACTCGATCGAGTAAGGTTAAGCACGCGGCGCGAAATATCACGTATGTGTCTTAAGGCGTCCGCGGCGTATTGTATTGCGGAAGTTTCTTCGGCGTTGGGTGTACGTATATTTAACGATAACGGCGAGTTATCGGGGGTCAACGTTAAACGAGGTTGTCCGTCCTGGGACATTCGCGGATAATGCGCTGGTGATTACACGATTTGGGACATGACTCGCAGGTCATGTTCGCGCTTAAGTATAATTGAGTGCGGACTCACGCTACGCTGAACCGCTGCATGTTGTCGCCCGCTGTCCTGGCTGCTTGGCTGCTCGTCGAGCGGTAGGTCAGTGCCGTCTCGGGTTGAGCTGATCTCCGCGCGGTGAGTCGGTGCCGTCTCCGGTTGCGTTGCTAGCGTCTGCTGGCGGGGCAGGTCGGGCCGTCGTCGTGAAGATCGTTGTGCCGTCTCTAGTCTTCCGCTGCTACCGGGTGTCTTTATCTACTTATTTCAATGTTGCCTCGGGGTTCTCCTTGGTTCCTTGCAATCACTGAGTAATGGTTTCTTCGATTCTCTCAGTTTCAGGCCTTGGTCCTCTGCGTGCACGTGAGTGCAACTAATGGCAATCCCACCGCTGCCACCAGTGTTGTGCCGCCGACTGGGTCGGGGCACGGTATTCGGGGATCGTTGCCGGGATTACAACTCGCAACCGCTTAAGGCCATAAGCCAATATTTTAACCAAAATCCTTTTTATTAAAATCTATACAGAAACGTACACTCGTGTGGTTTACTTAAAAATGACCCGCCCTGCCTTCTTTCCATTTGTTTTTATAGCCGGCTGTTGTCAGGCCGTTTATTCGGAATTTCGGACCTGTCGTCAGGTCGGTTCTAAGTTCGTCAGCAGTGGCTTCGTCAGCACTGTCGACTTGGTTCCGATGGGTTAATGTCCCATCGTCTACTTCCTTCTTCGCACGCGGCAGATATTTGATACTCTGCTGCGTGCGCTATACCTGTGTTGCAATGAGGCGGTTTCGCACTCATTACATGCGTCGTACGACATATTTCATCGCAACTGAAAAGGAGTACTTAACGCAACACCTACCTACAGCGCGACGCCTATACCTCATAAATCTGATTTTCCCAAAAATCAAATCGTCGTATCATAATAAAAATATACATGTATATAATTGTCATTTGATGCTCTTAAACTTTTGCGTTGAAAATTTTTTTTAAATTTTTTAAAAATAATGGTGGGGTGGGGGTAAATTAAAAAATTTGAGATTGTTGAAAAATGTGATTACGCTATTGTGAAGACTATAAAAAACAATAAAACTTTTGTCTAAAACATTTTTCCATAAAACTTCTATTTTCGAAGATATTCGTAAAAAATGAAAAAATCCCTTATTTTCGAGGGGCTGTTTCACCCCCTAAACATCGAGATAAGCCGATAAAAAATACGGGTCTAATACTGTTTTATGCTCTACAACATATCCAAAGCTCATTCAAATCGGTGAGGGACACTTCCGACCGTTCCCTTGTCAGTGGACTTGCATTTTTTTGACACGTCATTCGAACGGTGTAGAAAACACTTAATTAAAAAATTGTTAAAGATAAGCATAATTTTTGGGCCGTTAAAGTGGAATGACCCCTTAATGGAAACTATATATGTTATATACTCACTAATAGATAACCTAGTGGCTCAGAAAAAGCTGGAAATTGATTCATGTACTCATGGCAAGGCTGATTATTACTTATAAGATCGTGAACTCGTTTTTTTTTAATCTGAGACCAATATGTACAGACCTTTTGCCATGGTGTACAATTATTCTTTAACCATAATAAATATTCTTCATAATTGGCAATGTCATCGTCACTCTGTTCATCTACAAAAAGGAAAAACAATATTAATGATACTCTTTATTTAAAAATAATGTGTTGTCACACAGATACACATATGTTCACACTAGAGTCCCTGTAGTAAGAGTCTGACCAGTGTTGATGAAACATGGCGTATGATCTGTTCGTTATTGCTGTACTGTTGAACTAGTGCAGTTAGTTAATTGCAAAATTGAACAGACTAAAGGTAGGCATATTAAAAAATAATAATCCCGCGTTCAGAGTACAGATTCGAGACATCTTATTGGTTCCGCCATATTTCGTTGAACCAAACGGAGGATATTTGCGGCTGGACTCTTACTACAGGGACTCTAGGCCACACATGCATATGCACATACATAGAATAATATATAACACTAGACACAATATATACTACTAATATAAATATCATTTAATGCAGTCTTTTCGCAATGTTTAAACTTTTTTAAATATAACTTACTTTCAGTCACAGTTGTTGCAACAGATTTAGTAGACCTTGCAGATAGCAAACCAGCTTTTATAAGTTGTCTTCGTGTGGAATAATATTTTGTAAGGATTTTACCTCTTCCTTGTGACTCCTTTCTGATTTTTTATATACCAGACACTCTGCAAAAAACAAAAGTATTAACAAAATAATTACAGACAAGAGAGAATAACAATATTTAGTCTTCATGGCTTCCGGAA
>NW_011966472.1:20296-23881 GCF_000949405.1 Vollenhovia emeryi | reverse complement strand
CGGAGCCTCGCGCGGAGTGGGGAACAAACAAAAATGGCTGCCTCACAAACAACCTTTTTTGTAGATGGTGTGGAGGGAGGGGACAAGGAGGAGGTGAGGGCGCAGCCGCAGACGTATGCGGCGGTCGCGCAGGGAGCGCAGGGCAGCGGGGCGGGCGACCAACAGCCCGGACCCTCAGGCGTGCCGTCCGGCCCCAGGGTTGCGGCTGTCGAGGTGGTACGCCTCGACACGAGGAAGCTGCGGGGCGCAACACTCGGCCCCAAGAGCTTCAAGGTGAAGCAGAGGCACCGTAGGGATACGCGACGAACAGTGTCCGATCCCTACGGGCAGGAACACATCGTGGAGGAGGGGGGGACCTGACGGGCCTTGCTGCCAAGATCCGCAAGAGGACCAAGGGTTCCCCCTCCCCGAGGAGGACCGGAGGCTCTCCCACCCCGTTGGGTACAACCGACGGGGAGGGGGAGACGACATCGGTCGCGAGCAGTGAGGTCTTCGACGACCCCGACGACTCTGCTCACGTGGTGGACCCCGAGGAGGACAGTAGCTCCGACGCCAGCGTTAAATCCCACTTGTCCAAATCGGGGGCCACCAAGAGAAGTAGGAGCAGCCGAAGGGGGAAGGACGCGAAGCACGCGCGCCCCCTCGGCAGCTCCAGCGGGGAGGAAGAAGACCTCCTCCCCCCTAAAAAAGACGCCAGGGGCAGGCCCATAAAGACCGGAAAGGGCGTAGGGCTGGCCGCGCGCAAAGCGGCCAACCAGGCCCTTAATAAGGCGAAGAGGGAGCTCCGCGATACGCAGAAGGTCCTCAAAGGGGACTATGAGCCCCGGAGATACGAGGGCGCGTAGAGAAGGAAGAAAGTGAGGGAGCTGGAGGAACAAATCCCCCAGCTCCCCACCCGCGACCTGGTGGCGAAGGTCTTGGAGTACGCCAGCAAGACCGATGAGGCGGTCAGGATTAGCGGGAACCTCAAGGGTACCCTGGCCGGCCTCATTAGGGATGGGGCCCTATTCACGCGGGTAGCGGTGGACGCCCTCTCCACGAGGGTAGCAGGAGAGGTGAGCGAGAGGGAGGGGCAGATGAGGGAGGAGATCGTGGCCCTCAAAGTCCTGGTCGCCGAACTCCTGAGTCAGAAGGAAGACCAGGACCGTAGGGCGATGCCGCCCCCCCCGCCCACCACAGACAGGGGAGAACGCCACCCCTTCGGGGGAGGACGTCCGGGAGGAGGAGATGCCGGAGGTGGCCGCGGACGGGCTGCCGATGGACCCTCCTCCCCCCGGGAAAACGGCGGATCCCCCGTCCCCGGAAAAGAGGACCTGGGACGTCGTCAGGCCGGGCGCGGCTGGCACGTCCCGGGCCTCGACGTCGGGGAGGGGGAGGTCGCGGACAAGAGGGAGGGAGAGGACCAATCCCCCTCAAACCTCAGCGTGGAACCCCCCTCCACCATCCCCCCAGGCCCCGAAGAAAACGGGGAACCCCCTGCCAATGAAGGCAGGGGAGCTCACGGGGGAAATGGTGGAGAGGAGGATACAGGAGGCCATTGACCGGTCTCAGAAGGAGATCCTCCAAAAGATGGAGGAGATGTTCCGGGCCTTCGCTGGCGGCGGGGCCCGTGACAGCGGCCCCGCGACGGGCCCCTCCAACCCTCGAAAGGGAGGAGGGGGCGCCGCGAGGGACCGCCCGGTTCCCGGGGCCGGCCAAGGGAGCGGAACAAAGGGGGCAAACCCCCAGAGGAGGGATGCGAATGCTGCTGGAGGGGCCAAGAAGAAGAAGGGAAAGGCCCCCCCCAGCAGCAGGCGCAAGAGGTGAGGGAGGCGGATCCCCCGAAGAAGGGGAACGCCAAGCCCCCCCAACCCACCGCGGACGTGGAGTCATACGCGACGGTTGTGGGGAGGAGAGATAAGGCCGCTGAGAGGAAAGCGGCAAAGGGAGCCTCTAAGGTGGCTACCCCCGGCCCCCTGGCGAAGGGGCAAGCCGGCGGAGCGCCCAAAAAGGCGGAGGCTCCCGCGCACGTCGGCCGTGGTCCTCACGCGTCCCAACGGGGACTACCGTGAGGCCATGGCCAGGCTGCGGCGGGAGGTCAGCCTGAAAGATCTTGGCATCGAGGGCCGGGTCAATGTTAGATCCGCGGCCACCGGTGCCAAGATCATCGAGATAGCCGGGGAGGGCCATGCCGAGAAGGCGGATGCCCTCGCGGGGCATATCTCGCGGACCTTCCTCGGAGAGGAGGGAACCCGGGTCGACCGTCCAAGGAGGACAGCCGAGGTACGCTTGCGCGACCTCGACGACTCCTTGGACGTCGAAGAAGTGAAGGGGTGGGTGGCAGAGGCCGGGCATTGTGGCGCCTCCGACGTGCAGTGCGGAGCGCTGCAGCCGGCCGCCGGAGGCGGCCACAGCCTCTGGATGCGCCTGCCCCTCACTTCGGCGAGGAAGCTGACCCGGAAGGGAAGGATCCGGGTCGGCTGGGGGGTGGCCCGCGTGGACCTCCTCGAGGCGCGCCCTATGCGGTGCCATAAATGCCTCGAGAGGGGCCACGTGAGGTCAACCTGCCCTAGTGCGGCTGATAGGAGCGGGAGGTGCTACCGGTGCGGTGAAGCCGGTCACACCTCCCGCGAGTGTCGGTCTGCCCCCAAGTGCCCGCTGTGCGCGGACAAGGGCAGGCCGGCGACGCACGTCCAGGGCGCCAAGTCCTGCGCCCAGAAGAACGTGCGTGGGAGGTTACCGGGGCAGCGCGCACAGGAGCGGGCCTGCCACCGGTGCTCCTCCCCCGGCCGAGGGGCGGCCGACGGAGGAGAGAGAGAAGGAGGCGGGCGGCTCAACGTAGGAGCCCCAACCGGCGCGCCAACCCAGGGAGACGCCGAGAAAGAGGGCCTCACCTCCACCAGAGGCCATGGAGGTCGAGGCCCTATCGGACGGGGGGCATAATAAGGCTGAGTAATGTCTCGCTCTCTCCCCCGCCAGAACCTGAACGGATTTGGCCTTATACAGGCCAACGTAAACCACTCCCCGCAGGCTCAGGATCTGCTCCACCAGAGCATGGTGGGGGGTTGTTTCACGTTGGCGATCGTGTCCGAGCCCCACCGCCCCCCGAGAGACAGCCCATATTGGGCTGTTGATAACGGGCAGGCGGGGGACTCGGTCGCGATTCGATGGCGGTCGGTGCCGGGTGGCCCCGACACGGCCGTCATCGAAAGAGGGGAACGGCATGTTGCCGTTCAATGGGGGCCCATCGCGGTCGTTGGGGTCTATTTGAGGCCCACCAGGCGCCTCTCCCCCTTTGGGGACTGGCTCTCGGACATCGGGCAGACGCTCGTACGCCTGAGTCCGAGTTCGGTCCTCGTGGCCGGGGACTTCAATTCGTGGCACACGAAGTGGGGTTCCCGGCACACGAATGGGAGGGGTAGGGCCCTGGACGAGTGGGCGGCGATGCACGGGCTGGTCCTCGTAAACGAGGGCCGGACCTCCACCTGCGTGCGGACGCAGGGGGAGTCCATTGTGGACCTCACATGGGCTACCCCCTGGGCCGCGCGCTTGATCACCGGGTGGAAGGTGGAGCAGGGCGTCGAGACTCTATCGGACCACTGGTAC
>NW_011966472.1:12005-16981 GCF_000949405.1 Vollenhovia emeryi | reverse complement strand
GAGGGAGCGCAGCGGCCCGCCCATCAAACGGCGGGCCGGTGCGGGGGGCGTCCAGAAGTAATGGCTCTGCCAAGTCCTGGGCGTCCCCCAAGTAAAGCATAGCGCAGTCCACCGTGTGGTTTTAGTGCGGTAAGCCCAGCGGTCGCAATGTCAGCGGCCGCACCCGATCGCCATTAGGGGGGCAGTCCCACATAACCCGGGCCACTTAATGTAAACTCCCTTCCCGGAGGGGGGCTCGGGTATCCATAAAGGATTTCCACACGTAAAAAAAAAGAAAAAAGATGTTTCTATTCTGTGGCGTCGTGATCACTGCCATCATGTGGACTGCGTGACATGCATGCGCGGCATCTAGCTTGCGCAAATGTTTCGCTGCCATATCTTTTTCATGTGCTTGCCGGTGACGCAACATTGTCATGTCCATACATGTCGCGCGTGTTTCTAAGGGTTTTCCAATTGCCCTGTCGCATATCGTGCACTAGTCATATTATCGTGTTGTGAGTTTCGCGGACTTCTCGCCATTTCGGTATTTGATCCGAGTGTTTGATAGAATAACTTACGATAATAGAACTATATGGAAACAACGACTAGAAGATATTTCGTTGAAAGAGCTAAAATCTGAAGCTTGTCGTCACGTGTGAAATCGGCAGACTCTTGTGCAGTGTATCGACGTGTTAATCTTTCTTTGAAGAAACGCATTTGATAAAGGTACGTCTTTACCAGCATAACTTGGATACTTACAGTATTATATACGTGCAATTTTTCTCGAGAGTTTCACTTTAAAAAAGATTTTTCTTTTATTTTAAAAGTGTTTAAGTTAAAAATGGATGACGAAATAGTGAGATTTTTACAAAATTCGAGCTTGGAGAGTTACACAGAAATTTTCGTACGTAAGTACATTGTAAATTTTATGTACGAAATATACATACGTGCTGCGATGAACAACTGACACTCTATTAACACATGTTTTTGCTACACATACGTCTATTTAAAAACATTATGGTTGATCAGGCTTATTGTTAGATGAATATACAGACATTTGAAAAAATATATTGATATGAGAAATAGTAATGTAATTGTTTATAATGTGTACAATATGTTGATTATAATGAACGCGAAACGTTTCATCTCGTCTTTGTCCTTATCCAAACAAACAATTAATTTTTGACATATTAGGACATAAAATGTAAATTGCAGAAAACAAGATTGGAATTAATCAACTTGACGAAATTACGGCGGATGTTCTCCCGTTATTAATTGCCCCAATCGGTGATCAATTACGATTTAAGAAAGCTGTCCAAGCTCACAAAGCTAATGTAAGTTTATATAGTTTCTCTTCAAATTATTGCTTTTTTTCTCTGGTAACGTTGAAAAGGGTTATGTATTTATGATAACCTTTTTGATCTTTTTAAATAAATCTTATACCAGTGGTACATACATATGTATAACCAATACAGTTTTGTGATTGGTTCATAACGTTTGAAAATCATACTTAAAACGCTTACAATTAGATATACGAACGCACTATAAATACTAATCACCAATTAGTAAAAAAAAGAAATTCTTTTCGATATATAATACATACATCCTTTTGTTACTGAAATCGCACTTTTCGAGGCTTATGACTGTTTTCATTAATCACGTGATATTTTCATCCAGGTTTCAATCGAAAATAATGCACAGACGATTCCTAACAATACTGAATGCATAATTGAAGTTTTGGATACACATAAAAATCTTGGCTTTCAGGCTTTCGCGGCTGTTGTCTTCTTTAGTCTTCATGGCTTCCGGATGGTTGCCGCGTCCGTTTGCAGTGTGGTGCCGACGTTTCGCAGGCGTTGCAGTCTGCATCATCAGGGCTGGGAGACTCTGATACTGAGCTCCCTCGCGTTGCGCTCGTCCTTTTATACTCCTTCTTGGGGGGAAGGGGGGGGTAGTCAGAGGGCGGGGTAGTCGGAGGGAGGGGGGTCAGCCAATGGCGGCTGAGAGACACATAAAAATATTTTGACAAATTACGAATTGCAAAGCTCGAGTGCATGCTCTGACGAATCAAAAGTGTTAATTGAAACGGAATTAGGAAGTCTATCCGCTCTACAAGAGGATGAAAGCTTTGAGCTTTTTAATAATCAGGGCGATAATGCTGAATTGTCGACGATAAATAACACGGGTGAAAAACGTGAAGAACTTGTACAATCTCAACCATACAAAAAATCAAGCTCGAAAGAAATGAGTTCAGTTCAAGTAAACCCCTTCGACATCGAAAATTGAAATCAATACTTCGGGGATCGTCAGTAATAAATTAGAATCTAAAGAGGTACCATATTGATATTTGTTATCTTTGATATTTATATACCTAACCATATTGATATTTATTATCTTTTCTTACTGAAATTTCATAATAAATTTTTCTTAAATTAAATTTTCTTCTAAATTTTGTACGATATCTACTCTTTTCATATTTGTTTCTAAAAGTTTTTATATAATATATAGTATAATCTTAAAAACCGGATTAAAAATTGCAATTGTAAAGTGTAAAATTTTATAATGGCCATTACTTTCAACGCCATTATTGTCTTCTGTAGTACTATATTATTAATTAAAAAATCAGTTTTCAGTATTTGCCTTTATTTTAATGTACTTATAACTCTAATGTACTATTGACTTTAAAAGGAGTTGGAAGCTTTCTTAACAACGTGTAGTGATGGATGAATTGCGCTGATGACTTTTGAAAATAATGGAAAACTCACTGAAGCCGTGCGTCGAAAATTAACATCCATAATCGTAGATCATTTGGTGATCGTGTATGGACGCGACTTAAAAAATTCGCATTTTAAGATTGTGGCGGAATTGATTGTCAAAGTATTTCCAACGGAATATTCAGTACGTACGATTTCTTTATTTGTCATAAATTCTGTTCCATTGACTCATGAACTAAGTGGTATTGATTCCTAAATCAGGAAGCATACTATGTACCGCCGTATACAGAAGGTGTTAAACAAAATGTGTCAAAAGGAAAATTACCTTACAAGCATAGAAACCTCAAGACTTCTATGAAGGAAAAAGGTGTAGTAATTAAATCAATATCTTCAAGCCAGATTTCCTCCCATGATATCACAATTAAAAATTGTAAGTATAATATTTTATAATACATATTATGAATTATACTCAAGTGCATGCCTTTTACTTACATCTATGCTTAGTCAGTACGTATGTACAACAATTTGAGAATAGTTGTATATTATTTCTTCAACACTAATTTATTGTAGTACTGCCTGAGCAACAGTTTCTGGAATCACAAGTGTGGCTTAAGAGCTACGCAGAACCATGGACGGAAGTATTGGAGTGCTGGACAATAACAGCACCAAATCGAATTCTCCAGCTCACCAAAGGCAAAGATCTTCTGATAACTAATATTCTGACGGAGTGGCCACTATTTAAACATCCATTAGGATATTCTTTGGTACGATACACATCTTAGATATTTTCTCTACTTATTTGACTTAAAATAGATAGGTTTTAAAAAACGAGATTTTAAAAAATTAAATTATGAAAAATTCGTATGATTTCTAAAATGTCATTATTTTCTAAATTCACGTTCTTAAAATGACTTTACAGATTTCGATCGATTTTACTGTTTTGTTTCCGGATAAAGGACCTAAGCTTTTAAACGGGTGGTCTAGTTGCAGAAATAAGCTCATGAATATTATGAAAGAGCGTTCAAAAAAAGACAAACAGTCGATGGCACATAAGATTTTGAATACTCTTCCTTCTACGATATCAGAAGGTAATTAATACATTGTGTATAATTATATTACATAAATTACATAATGGTTTACGTACAGATGGCAAAGACGTTGTTGTAATGCACTTGTTACCAACATTGCTACCGCCAGCAATAATTCGAGAAAAGGATAAAAAATCATGGAAACCGACAATAGCAGAAGCTCAAGAAACGTTTGTTCTACATACCACAGTAAGCAACATTATCAACTAATAAAATATTCTTTAAGTTTCCTCTAATACTAACTCTAGTATTAATGGATAATTTTTTGTCTTTTAAGGATTCCGTGAGCAAGCAAATCTTTCTAGAACAAAGAAAGAAGAAATATGAAAAACTCATGCGACCGATTCAACCGTGTGTGATCGTAGTAGGAGAAACATTACAGACTGCAAAGGACTTCTATGTACTATTCGAGAATATTGAGTATAAACTGACCAGCATACTGGCGGCAGTAGATACATGTTTCAAAATCATACATGTTATGAACCTAGTATATCCACCCGAAGCATACAATACGTGGATGTTTATTCAGAGGTATTTTTATGAATTATACTTACAAAAGGAGAAAGTGCCGACGTGTGTTACGGGTCTTATGAGTGAACTATAGTCGAAACTATAAGTACACATGCAATTTTGAACACTGCAATTATTTTCGTTACATTAGCTTTTTTATTTCTTAATTTATTCTGAATTTCGGCAATTAAAAGTGCAAACATTGTTTTTAATAGTAACTGAGTCAGAATCTGTTTTCAATACATTCATGTTTTTTTGTTTTCATAACACTGAAGGTCTTACATTAAATCTTGAGTATAAACCTAGAGTAAGTCAAAGTTTTTTCATGGTAAAATCAAAATCTTCTAAATTTGTTTTTGTAACTCTAGAGAATCTTTTTTAAATACATACATTTATTTTTTCGTAGCGCCTAAGCCTTTTGTAAATATATAACTATCGACGACAAAGGCTCGTGTTGAACTTGTTAGGAATAAGCGTATTGAATTTTTTTAGCTTCTAAGAGCCCATTTTCAATTCCAAATATTTATATTTCTTTTTAATTTTTAAAAGTTCATATATAATAAAAATGTACTTTTGCGCATTTAAGAACCGTTATGATTATTGCCAAGATGGCTATAATACTCCAGAAGCACTGTTTTTACACATTCAAATTTATCATATCAAATTTATCATATCAAATCATATC
>NW_011966472.1:7507-10597 GCF_000949405.1 Vollenhovia emeryi | reverse complement strand
GATTATCATATCAACTTGACAAATTACACTTGTGGCCAGATTGGTTGTGAAAGAACGTTTCAGCGATTAGATTCTTTTAAACGTCATATAAGGAGTATTCATTTTCATCAGCCGCTGAATTCTTTATCCAAAATTGTTTTAAGACTTCCAAATGTAGAACAATCTTTAATGGGTTAATTCAGCTGAAGAGGTTGATTTACTTGAAGAAGATCCTTTACCATTAGAAAATGAGCCGATTACAGATTTACCAATTATTGATCGATTAAGAAAAATAACATGCAAATATTTGTCTAAATTGTATCTTGACAATAGCTTGTCCCGTAAAGCTATTCAAAATATTATTGAAAGTACCTCCCAGTTACTATCTATCGTTGGAACTGTGTTAGAAAATGATGTAACTGCAACCGATAATACTCAGAATAATCTTCGGGATATTGTCTCTTTTATGAGTAATTCATTTTCTGAAAATGCAACAGAGTTCAAAAGGATGCAATTGATGGAAAAAGCAGGATTGTACGTTGCCCCAAGAAAAGTATTTATTCGCCAAAGAATCGATGACATAGCTATCGGTAATACAATTGTGAGAGTGCCGGTTGAAGTCACCATAACGTTTGTACCTTTACGGATATTGTTCAAAACTATTTTCAGTTTGCCGAGAATTTTTGAAATGGCATATACGTACATGCACCAGCAAAATCATGATCATATAGTTGACGATACAATTCACACCTCTTCTTGGAGAATTAAACAGCGTGAATTCTTTTCATATAAATTCGTAATTCCTTTATATATTTACTATGATGAATTTGAATGCAATAATCCTCTCGGTTCTCATACTGGAATTCACAAAATGGGTGCAGTTTATATAAGTCTTCGGTGTTTTCCGTTAGAATTTCAATCTCGATTGAGTAGCATTTTTTTAGCATTACTTGCTCATTACCAAGACATTGCATCCGAAGGAAACGAAATTTTTCGTGTTTTAGTTCAGGAACTAATATTTCTAGAATCAGAAGGGATCGTTGTTGATCGAGGTAATGGAATATCGCAAAAAATATACTTTTCATTGGCCATGATAATGCTGGCTTGAATTCTATTCTTGGTTATTCGAGTTGTTCGAGTAATTATTTCTGTCGTATCTGCAAGGGACATAAGCGCGACTTACTGGCATGTAACATGCATGGAGAAAATGAACATTTGCTACGTACCTTAGAAAATTATAATGACGATCTTACAATTGGCAACTATAGATTAACCGGAATAAGAGAAAACTCGATCTTCAATGAAATCCCGTCATTTCACGTCGTTAATAATAACGCTGTCGACATAATGCACGATTTACTCGAAGGAGTGTGTAAATATGACATGACTCTAATAATAACTTATTACACGACAGTTCGCATGATATCTTTAGAGACCATAAATTTTTGTATTCAGTCTTTTGATTATGGATATATTGAATTCGGTAATAAGCCTCCAGTAATAACTCAAGATGCATTGAGGAAGAAAAATATAAACATTAAAGCCGCGGAAATGATGTGCCTTGTGCGAAATTTTGGACTCATGATTGGGCATCTTATCCCGGAAGGCAATAACGTGTGGCCACTTTATACTACTTTGTGTGACATAATGGATATTGTTCTCGCACCGTCCTATCAAGTCGGTACGCAGAATTTATTAAAAGTTCTTATAGAGGAACATCATGAACTATACATTGACACTTGTAGGCTAGTTCCGTGCTATGAACAGACTGAGTATTATCTTACACCAAAATTTCATTTCATGGTGCACTATTGGCGCATTATTCATAACTATGGTCCTCTGCGTAATTTTTGGTGCATGAGATTTGAAGGGAAACATAAAACAGGGTTACAAACGGCTCGAAATTCGGCGAGTCGAATCAATTTGACTCAAACCATTGCAATTGATCATCAGTTGCGTTTAGCATACAGATTATCAAATGATGAAATTCTAAATAACATAATAAACCAAGGATCTCGGACTACATTTGTAATTTGTCACTTTGATAAAGAATTCGTCCCTGTTAAATGGGTTGATTACAACGGACGATTGTATAAAGCAGGAAGATGTGTTATACGCATAGGTACACATGACGATATGCCACATTTTGGATTAGTTACAGCTATATTTACAAAGCAGGAGACGGTATTGTTTTACTATCAAAATTTACAGACCCTCGGTTTTCATTAACACTGCCACTCATATGTTGTTGAACCAAGTGAAATATATGTTCAGAACCAATATATTAATATCAATAATTTGCCAGATTCAACACCTTTATATTTACGCACAATGAATAAGAAACACTATATTAGTGTTCCTTATACCATGTAATTAAAAACTACTTGACGTTAAGACGCTGCTACAAAATATTAGATTGTTATAACGCATATCGAGTAATTATTTGTCAAATGTGATTATAATACACGTATACACTGAGTCCCAATAAATAAATGTTAAGCAACAATTGTATTTTTATTTAATTTTTACATAAAACAAGCAATTTGTCTATATGGAAATAAAACATATATTCAAATTTATTAAAAAAGAAATTATTCTTACTATAAATAAATATTTTATTAGATACTAATACATTTACTAGGTTGACAATGAATATGTCAACTTAAGAATTTATTAGTTTCTAGTAATGGGCGTTTTCCAGCAAGGACACAGTGTAACACACTGAATCGTTTCATCCTTGTTTAATATTGGCAAACAACAAGGATGTAATGATTCACAGTGTTACACCGTGTCACATTGTGTCCTTGCTGGAAAACGCCCAATATCTAGTAGTATATTGCCAAATAAGTAAATGAGCTAGATATTAATAAAATGACAATAGGCCCATATATAAAGAAGAGAATTTACTCATCTGAACAAAATTTTATTTGTTCTGAGTAAATCATTTCTCTGGGTGTGATGACAGTTTTTTTTATCGGTTTGTCAGATACTGATTATATTCTTCAGTTTTAATAATCAGTTTTTATATTAATCTCAAAAACTAGTTAGACACTAACAATAAGTGTTGCTATCGGTAACTGATGGCTGGTCCTTAGTTTTTTATGGTTTCTT
>NW_011966472.1:0-6421 GCF_000949405.1 Vollenhovia emeryi | reverse complement strand
TATATTCAGACACGAGTTTTATGTTTATTGAATTATTCACGTTGTCTTCCTTCCATCCATCCATCCATCCATCCATCCATCCATCGTGACTTCCTACCCTTCCTCCCTGTCGACGTGGCTGTCACCTTGACGCGGTGGCGGGGCTTAAACGCAAAACTCTCCTCGGAGAGTCGCGTGAACCAAGAACAGCCACTCTCGTTACATCATTCACCCTTTACTCAGTGCTACCAATTGTGATTCCACGTGGGTTTCTTTTCAATAGCAAATTGATAATTACAAGTGTAAATTACAAGTCTCGCACACGAGTATTCTCTGCTTCGCACATAGTCATTGCATCATTTTCAGCCAACTGTGACTCCACGTGGGTTCTAACGTCATTTATAACATGTCATAGGTACATTCTCTGTTTGACAGAAAAGTTAAATACATAAATGTTGTCTCCTGAATATAAATTATAACACGTGAATATTCTCTGCTTTACATAATAAAAAACACACGATTATTCTGTGCTTAACAAAAAAGTTGAAATACATGAATGTTCTTTCCTTAAGAAAAATTATAACGCATGAATATTCTCTGCTTTACACAAAAGGTGAAATACATGAATGTTGTTTCCTTTAGAGAAATTATCACACGCGAATATTGTCTGCTCGACAGAATAATAAATACACACGAATATTCTGTGCTCAACAGAAAAGTTAAAAAACACGAATGTTCTTTCCTCGATAGAAATTATAATACATTAATGTTCTTTCCTTTATCGAAATTATAAGACATGAATGTTCTTTCCTTTAAATGTTGTTTCCTTTAGAGAAATTATAACACATGAATATTGTCTGCTTTACAGAATATAGTTGACACACAAATAGCGTTGCTCTTTAATTACTAAAATTTATTATCTTTTATTTTGTTTCACAGCTAAATCAAGCTAACATCGTTTCATATAAAATCTTCTCTATTGAACATTATACCTAATTTCTCGTCTTTCCAACCGGATGAATATTAACACGCTGGCTGAGTCATATTGTAAAAATATATATGCGATTTTGCGTCGAAATAAGCCGTAAACTTAGCAAATCGACCCCTTTTTTGCCTTCTTTTCGATAATGCTCGAGCATCTCGCGTGGCGAAGCGTTGCAAACGTGCAAATAGGTGTACAATTGTGTAAATTAAAAAGTTAAACGCTCAGAAGCGACGGCGCGCGTCTGCTTTCGGTTTTCGATTTTTACGCCGGGGGAAAACATGAAATCTCGAACGGGACGCGCTTCCTCGCTTCCGACCGTTTTAAATTCGAGTATCCGTCGTCGCACACCTCTGTTAACGAGAACGGCATCGGGGATAGCGGCGTTACCGAGATACGTGTGATTTTATGTCGATATCAGCCACAAACTTAGCGAATCTACCTATTTTGTGCCTCGTTTTCTCTACCGCTCGTGTATCTCGCGTCGCGAAGCGTCGCGAACGTTAAAGGTGGTGTAAAATTATGTAAATTAAAAAGTTAAACGTTCAGAAGCTATTTTATCGCTACAGGATTACGCTCTGTAACTTGACTCGTCGTTTCGAGGACTGTCGCGCGCACGCGTTTGCCCCGTCCTTGGACACTGTTGTATTCGGCGGGCATCTTTTCCGACGCGCACGCTCCGACACGAGTTGGTTCGTTCCCGGTTCGCCGATGAGTATCGCGCGTGGTGAGATGGCTGATGATCTTCCTTCGGCCATTTTGAGATATTGGCCGCCATTTCGTGCGCCAGGAGTAGCTGGCCAATGCCGTGGCGTCACGGAGGGGGCCAATCGCGCTTACGCCGTCTCTGACCGACGGTGCGGATGCGCCCTACGTGCGTGGACGCGCCTTTACTCGCTGTCTCCGCTCCGCTCCGTCTCGACTTTGTCGTCGCGGTGTCACACGGAGGGGCTTCCCCGACGTGCTCTCCGCGGTACCTCGTATGAGTGTTCCGTGCGCGGATTGTTGTTCGCCCCGGTGTAATTAACGGCGGTTCGTGTGTGTGTGTGTGTCCGCTGCATCCGCGGGCCTGCCGTGGGCCCGCGCCGTTGCCACCGGCTGACCCGGTGGACCTAACCTAGTTTTCCGGGTGCTCCGGTTGCGCCCGGTGGTGGTGGTGCTGTTTGCGCGAGTGTGTCTTACTCTCACCCCCCGCGCGGCCTTCGTGCTCCCTGGATGGACGACGCGACGTGCGCGTGGCTCGGTGCTCCGTGCTCCGCGCCGTCGGATCGGCGTAGCCGCTTCGTTCGCCGCTGCTGCTGCTGGGTGACGCTGGGCGATCCCGCTGCCGCTTCTTCGAAGCTCCTGGTGAGAGATTCCGTCGTCCTCCTCCTCCTCCTCTTCCTCCTCCTCCTCCGGGTGGTAGCGGGGCTCCCCTTGGTCCGCGGCGTCGGTAAGTGCAAGTGCACACAGGTTGGTATACGCTCCTCTCGGTGGCTCGTTATTTTTCACAGTCGCAGCAGTGTACGATTAACGCGACGTTCTCGCTACGCTACGTTAGCGCGTGGTAGTTGTCTCGCGTTCTAACGGAATCTTCTTCTCCCCCTTCTAGCGTGTAGACAGAAGCCATCCATCGGGGTGTTTCCTGGCGGGGTGGTTCCCGAATGCCGTTCCACGTTGGATCCTTCCGCGACGTGTACCGCGCGTTCCGCCGACGTCGGACGGTGCACCCGTGTCGAGTTAGGCACGCACCTTGGAGTACGCGTCGGGCCGCGCGCATAGGTGTAAAATTGTGTAAATTAAAAAGTTAAACGTTCAGAAGCGACAGAGCCCGTCCGCTTTCGGTTTACACTTTTTAGACCTTCGGGTCGAAACGTGAAATCTCGAACGGGACGCGCTTCCTCGCTTTCGACCGTTTTAAATCAATGTATTCGTCGTCGCGCACCTCTCTTTTAACGAGAACGGCAGCGGGGACAGCGGCGTTACCGAGACGCGTGTGATTTTGTGTCTACGTCAGCCGCTAAGTTAGCGAATCGACCCCAGTTTGTGCCTCGTTTTCGCTACCGCTCGGGTATCTCGCGTCGCCGAGCGTCGCGAACGTGAAAACGTGTGTACAATTGTGTAAATTAAACATTTGAACCGTCGGAAGCGACGGCACGCGTCCGCTTCGATTTCTCATTTTTTCACCTTCGGGTCGAAATACGAAATCTCGAACCAGACGTTCCTCCTCGCCTCCGATCGTTTTAAATTCGAGTATCCGTCGTCGCGCACCTCTCTTAACGAGAACGGCGGCGGGGACGGTCGCTCTACCGAGATATATGCGATTTTGTGTCGAAATAAGCCGCAAGCTTAGCGAATCGACCCCTTTTTTGCCTTCTTTTCAGCAATGCTCGAGCATCTCGCGCCGCGAAGCGTTGCAAACGTGCAAATACGTGTACAATTGTGTAAATTAAACGTTTGAACCGTCGGAAGCGACGGCACGCGTCCGCTTCGATTTTTCATTTTTTCACCTTCGGGTCGAAATACAAAATCTCGAACCAGACGTTCCTCCTCGCCTCCGACCGTTTTAAATTCGAGTATCCGTCGTCGCGCACCTCTTTTAACGAGAACGGTAGCGGGGACAGCGGCGTTACCGAAATACGTGTGATTTTATGTCGATATCAGCCGCAAACTTAGCGAATCGACTTATTTTGTGCCTCGTTTTCGCTACCGCTCGTGTATCTCGCGTCGCGAAGCGTCGCAAACGCGAAAAGAGGTGTAAAATTAAATATAATAAAAAATTGAAGGGAGAGAAGTGACTCCTGAAGAATGCCTTCGATAGGTGATACCGGGAGTGTTCGCCTGTAATGCGGTGGAGGGGGAAACCGCTGACCAAAATCTTGTGCACCAATGCCCACTGATGCCCAATGGGCCATTAGTTTATCTTATTATCTCATTTATCTTGTACTATCTTATTTTATCTCGTTTTATCTTATTTTATCTTTATAATGCCCCAGCGAGACCTAATGCTCCAAGTAATGCCCAAAAATTGCCTAGTAACGCCCAGTAATGCCGCAAATCTGTACACCACAATGCCCTCGGCGGTTTCCCCCTCGAATCAGTGTTCCCAGCCGTGAACGTTAGCACGGACGGTGCCGTGGCGGTGGGGATGGAGTGAGGATAGTCGGTCTGCGCGCGCACGCTCGCACACAAGCAACACGTCGTAGCCAAGCGTCGAGCACACGTTTTTACGACGTGTTGCTTGTGTGCGAGCGTGCGCGCGCAGACCGACTATCCCCACTCCATCCCCACCGCCGCGGCACCGTCCGTGCTAACGTTCACGGCTGGGAACACTGCCTCGAATGCGGAGGATGGTCCTAAAGAGAGGGTTTTTTAGCCGAGTATTCCCGCTTCACGGGTGAGTCCGGCATAACCGTCCAGGACCGGCCTGACGGTACGCGTAAATGCGTTTTCCCCTCTCTCGAAAAAAAGGCGTCGGAAGCGACGGCGCGCGTCCACTTTCGGTTTTTGAATTTTTACACCGGGTGAAAATACGAAATCTCGAACGGGACGCGCTTCCTCGCTTACGACCGTTTTAAATCAATGTATTCGTCGTCGCGCACCTCTCTTTTAACGAGAACGGCAGCGGGGACAGCGGCGTTACCGGGACGCGTGTGATTTTGTGTCTATATCAGCGCCGCCGAGTTAGCGAATCGACCCAGTTTGTGCCTCGTTTTCGCTACCGCTCGGGTATCTCGCGTCGCCGAGCGTCGCGAACGCGAAGAGAGGTGTAAAATTATAAATATTAAAAAGTTAAACGTTCAGAAGCGACGGCGCGCGTTTGCTTTCGGTTTTCAATTTTTAAACCTTGGGGTGAAAACATTAAATCTCGAACCGGACGCGCTTCCTCGCTTCCGACCGTTTTAAATTCAAGTATCAGGTTGCACACGCGAAAGATACACCGAGACGTAACACGGGCTTAGATTTGATTAACCTGCCCATTCAGGAAACGAAGCGAGGAAAAGTGAGCATGCTATTTGACACAGGTGCCGCTAGATATCACTAATTAAAGTGAAACACTTAAAGGGCGAAACTCTCATCGAAGAAAACTAAGTAACGTTAACAGGCATAACAGGTCACGAGGTAAAGACCTTAGGAGAAATCAACGCGACGATAAAGCTGAAAGAAGCACGAATAAAACACGCCATGTATGTCGCGAAGGATGACTTCCCCCCAATGGAATATGATGGAATCATTGGAGTCGATTTTGTAAAGAAGCAAAAGGCTAAGTGCGACTACGGAAGAAAACAGGTAACAATAGGACAGCGAGTCTTAAAACTGTACCCATACTGTAAAATAGCACTAAACCCACGAAGTGAAACGATCGTACAAGTGGCTACTGATAAGAATATGATCGGCACAATACAAGCCGAGGACCACACGACCAGGGGTATTCATAGGTCAAATTGCCTGGTGGAACCAAAAAATTTTATATGCGCAGCAAGCATTTTAAATACTACAGACGCGGCGATAGAGATGCCGATGCCGCGAGTATAAAGGAAGTCGCCCAAAGCGAGACCGAAGAAATCGCGCCTAATAAGGTGGCGATTAAAATTAGAGGAGTACGACTACGTAATCGTACACAAGGCAGGTGAGATAAACAAAAATGCTGACGCGCTCAGTCGACACGTTGCCGACACGTAAACACACCGTCGAAGAAACAGACACAACGACGGAACGCGACTATTCAGAAGAGGAAAGGAAGAAAATACTGTACGAATACCATGATGCGCCTGTGGGAGGACATCGAGGAGAGGAACGCACAATACGAAGAATTCGGTTGACTCATAATTGGAAAGGGTTAACGAAGGATGTGGAAGAGCACATTTCAAAATGCGAAAAGTGTCAGAAAAAAATAAATTGTCACGAAGAACAAAGGTACCACTGGTGATAACAGACACGCCAGATAGGCCATTCGAAAAAATGTGCCTTAGATATAGTAGGACCATTGACAACGACTACACAGGGAAAGAAATATACTTGTACCGACGTTCCAAGACGGTCTAACGAAATTTAGTAAGGCAATCCCCATACCGAATCAGGAAGCAGTCACGGTCGCAAAAATGTTCGTAACAAGAATATTCCTAGAATCCACGGCATACCCGAAAAGGTATCGACCGATCGAGGTACCAATTTCCTAAGCGACGTATTCAAGAGTACGTGCACATTATTAAAAATAAAAAAGATCCAAACGACGGCTTACCACCCAGAAAGCAACGGAGCTTTGGAAAGATCGCATCGCACTATCGCAGAGTACTTGCGACACGACGTAGACGAGGATCAAAGTGATTGGGGGACGAATGGATCCCGTACGCGATGTTTACATACGACTACGTTTCCACCCCGAGGGTCAGAGTCGGGCTAGAGTCGGGTCAGAATCGGGTTGGGGTGAGCGTTTTTGCGGTGGAAACACCAAACCCCAACCCGATTCTGACCCGGTTT
>NW_011966471.1:15071-16980 GCF_000949405.1 Vollenhovia emeryi | reverse complement strand
CGCCTGTGTAGTTGCTGGAAAGCACCCAGTATTACTTATATAAAGAAAGCAGAATTGAGGTTATATTTTATTTTTATAAAATGTAAACCTATGCTAAAATGTAACAAATTATTTTAAGCCATATATAAATTTGATGTACATCAAGTTGTATCGATTCTTTCCCGTGTAATAAGTGGAGTATTTTGTGTAATTTGATATTTGTTCTTGTATTGCAGTAACACGGGTATTCCTTGTTATGAGGATCTACTTTCAGCGAAGAAAAACTGTATTGTTGACATCTCTATAAATAACTCAGAACAATCTCAACGGAATGAAGAAGCTGAAAAGAAATAAATTCACAAAATGAACAAACTATTTCCATAGAAACAACGGAAGCAAGCAGAGCGTATGTATTTATTAAATCTATATCGATTTTACAAAAGTTATAATTTAGTATTACGTATAAAAAATGCATACTTTCTTAATAAATAAAAACTTTTTAAAAACACATGATTAAATTTAGAATATTAAAACATTCCAATTATAGCATATTATTCCGAACCTTTTTAAATATAATTATGTTGTATGTATTTACAGTTTATCATTATCACCATTTAAATTATTTATACATGTTCATATTTAGTGAATTACTAAGATTGTAGCATAAGGTTGACAGTAACTAATGTAGGTGTATTTTACCGAATGTTTGCTGATTTTTGCGTACATAAATTGCATACATTTCTGTATTGTTTTGTATCAACAAGCAAAATCTTTGTTTAGTTTATTTTTTACTTACATTTAACATTATCAGTCTATTGTATGTAGTGATTATTAAAATTACCTTTCTTTAATTACAGTCCTTTGCAACTACTATCATGCGAAAACAAAATGTTGCGGGAATATACGCGGAATTTAATGCAAGAAAAAGAAAAACTTGCTGAAGCAAATAAACAACTTGCTCTTGCAAATGAGAAGCTGCACAATGAATTATTAAAAAGCAAGGAAATAAGTGATAAAAATAATAAAGAAAAAGACAAAGCATATGGTGCATTATCGAAGATATTAACGCCTGGTCAAATTACAAGAATCATGAATCCGAACTGTAATCGTATGCCGTGGACTGTTGAAGATATTTCGGCGGCAATAACTCAACGTTCCAAAGCACCAAAGCATATAATTATTTACGAACAAAGATACCTTTACCCTGTGTACAAGTATTGAGGAATTGGACAACTAATTTTGACGTCCAGCCGGGTATACTGAATAGTGTTCTAGAAATAATGGAAATAAAAGGCCTAAATCTCAGTGTGCAACAAAAATTGTGCACTCTATGTTTCGACGAAATATATATTTCAAACAAAGTAGACTTGGAGCGACGACAACAAAAAATCTATGGTCCGCATTCAACGGTACAAGTTGCGATAGTTCGCGGACTTTTTGCACCATGGAAACAGCCAGTATTCTATAATTACGACACTGCAATGTCCAAAGACATTCTTTTCAATATAATTTCAAGCCTGTACAAAATTGAATACACTGTTGTTGCAATTGTCAGTGACTTGGGTCCCACGAATGCGAAATTATGGAAGTCTCTAAATATAGGTGCAGCGATTCCGTCAGTCAGGAATCCCAATGAAGTACGAATAACAGTGGAAGATAGAAAATGTTTTATAATGCACCCATCAGATGAAACTTCAAAAATTTTCATTTTTGCGGATGTTCCGCATTTACTGAAACTAGCTCGAAATCATTTATTCGACTCAGGCTTCGTTATTGATGGGCAAATAGCTTCTAAAGATATTTTAGAAGAACTTCTTGCCCTAAATTCTGGCGACATGAAAATTGCATTTAATCTTACAAGAATGCATTTGGATGTCAAAAATTCCCAGCGACAGTCCGTTAAACTTGCTGCGCAAGTATTTTCGGTAAA
>NW_011966471.1:4917-13652 GCF_000949405.1 Vollenhovia emeryi | reverse complement strand
ACCGTATTTTCTCGTAGGAATGCTAAAGCCATTGAATATTGTGGCAAAAAAGGATTTTTGAAAAAAGACAATTGGCAGATAATGGTGGGCCTTTTACAACTATTTAATGACTGGTTTGATATTCTAAACTGTCAATCCAAATTCGGTAAACATAGCGATTCTAGAGCCTACGGAGTGGAATTAGACAAACAGGACGCTATTATTGATGAAATGAATAAACTCGTTTCTATGATGTACATTCCCCAAAAAAAAATGAATATAAAGTGTCGGAAACCCTATGCCTAAGAAACGCACTACTTCCCTTTCAAAAAGGAATATTATTAACAAATGAATCTTTGAAGGAAATGTTTCGATACGTGAAAGAAAAATATTCCAACAACTCATTCAAAATTGAATACCTCATCACCAGAAGACTTAATCAAGATGTAATAGAAAACTTGTTTTCTTACATCAGACGTATGGGAGGAACGAACGACCATCCATCTCCAGTAGAGTGGCAGTACCGTTTAAAATCTTACATCCTAGGGAAGCATACAGAGGAAGCCTTGTCCAGAAATAAAAACACGGAAAATGATACGTCCTCGGTTAACTTCATGAATATTGAAGACATATCATCAAACTTTTCAAATCTGAGACGTAACACTGAAGAAACTCCCGAAGAAGACGACTACTTCGCCGAAGAGGAGCAACTATTTCTTTCTACAAAACAGCTGTCAGTCAGTGATTCGCTTGTTCACGATTCCATTGACGTAGTACCCGATGATGATAGTATTACAGGTATTTTAATAATTATAATACTTAAATGGATTGCAGAGGAAGAGGTAGAGATTGACTGACTGACTGATTGACTGACTGGTGCACACAAGTATGCACCATTGCATATATAATATGCAACGTATTATATATATGTATAATTGATTAGATTTGCAATTGCAGTTAAACTGTATGTAAAATTTATGCTTAAAATACAATATTTGTACATAGAAATAGAATGAATATGAACTAAGAAAGAAAATAAAAACTCATAAACATGTTCTTTCTCAAATATAATTCCCTTATATTTTATTTGTTACGCTTTTTATGTTTTATTTCAGAGACGATGGTAGATCGGCATTCAACTGAGGAAGAAGTAAATTTGTTAAATAAATTTGAACTATTTATCACTAATCAAGAAATTGAGAATCAAGCTCTAATTTACATAGCTGGTTATGCAGCACACAGATACAGGAATCTTTACCCAAAATTAGGTATTCCTACCGCATCTTTCCCTGAAATTAAAGACGAATGGCTATTTTGCATATCCAGAGGGAACTGCTTATATCCCTCCGAGGAATTAAAAATTGCAGCCAATATTATGAATGAAAATTTTATTAAATTTCATGGCAGTTTCTTTAGTAAGCAAAATTTTATCTTTGATAAATTAACCGACATCGTGTGTCGTCAATGTTCGCTCCCTCGTAAAGTAATTGCCTGCCTGGTAAGAACGAGAACTTACATTCGCTTACGAAGAATCAATCAAATTCAAAAAGAAAAAAATGCTGCAAGGCAAAAAAAACGAAAAATTAAACATATATGTAATAAGATATAATTTACATTTTTATAAACAGTTATTTAGTCATAACAGTTATTTAGTCATAACTTTATACTTCGTTATGAACAGTTGTATTTTATTTTTACAAAGTTTATTTTCATTATAATTGTACCGTACAGTATTATATTACTTTATATATTAATTCAAAATGGTTAAATTTGCACTTTGCAAAAAAATGAAATTTTATTATTCGTGGCTAGATATTATTTTGAAAAAAAAGATAAATAATTTTATTGATTGGTTATTTCAGCACGGATTAAGATTACTTTTACTCAGCCCGTTACTTCAAAGCAGGGCATCAAAGATAGAAATATAATTATTATTAATATTATGTGGTTATTTGAGTTTAGGAGTTCAAAGCTGGATAACAATTTTTTCACTCGATTGGTTACTTGAGGATAAAAGTTCTAAAGTGATAATAAAATGACTTCTTATCGATTCGTTATGCAAAGTAGAAATTTGATGATATATTAAAAGTTTGTACTTGGCTGGTTATTTCAGGGCATATATTTTAAGGTAGAAATATAATGTCTTCCATCTGTCTGATTATTTTATTTTAATAAAGTTTATTTTAATTAAATTTGTATTCTACTTCACTATATATCTTCTCATTCCATTTAAAATCTGTTTAATCGTTTGAACTGCCGCCACGCAAAAAAGCACGACGCTTATTGGTTGGAAGGAGCTACCCCCTCTCTTCATGCGCAATGGGTCACCTTGTATACTTCCACCATGCTTGCGCTCACGTTGCCAGTATTGTGTGGTACTTAGGTTACGCTCTGCATCAACCTAAATATCCTGATAATAGTTTACTTAATGCAATAGGGAATGCAAGTAATGCAATTGAAGGAAACGAAGACGAGGATCTTGAGAATAATTGAGACTGGAGAATGGAATGATTTTTATATGTAATTGATGAAATACAGGTGAGAAATATGCACGCGCTCTCACGCACGCACGCACGCACGCACACACAGTAAAGAGGGTTTGGAGTCGTCACATATTACGGGAGTGATGAACCGTAGGGTCCTTATCTCTACTGACACACACGCACGCACGCATGCACTCACGCACGCACGCACGTACACACACAGTAAAGAGGGTTTCGAATCGTCAAATACTATAGGAGTGATGAACCGTAGGGTCCTTATCTCTACTGACACACACACGCACGCACGTACGCACTCACACACGCACACGCACACGCACACACACACATGCGCACGCGCACACACTGCACACACGTACCGATGATAATCCAGAACAAGTCTAGGTCTAGGACAACTAGTGTTATGGTGTGGCCTCATTTCCGAGCTTTTGGGCCTCTGTAGTTCTAAACCCACTCATAGGATCTGGTTGTGCCCTTGGCAACTTTTGATCAGCATGACTCGAAGTACAAAATGGTTTTGCAAAACACAGTTTCATCGATTTTGGCCGGGATCGAATTTCCCCGTGTTTTGTGCGGGGTCCTTTCACAAAACTGACTTTGCATTGCAATTGCATTGCAATACCTCCACTCCTGGGGCACGTAGGAGAAATGTAAAAACACTTTTATTATGCAAATCGTACTCAAGCTATCGATTAAGCGCAGTCTCAAGTTTGTCGGATCAGCCGTTGTTGAGATCCGAAAATCTGAGGGCCCGTCAACTCGTGTACTCGCGTAAATTTACACGGTCGGTCTCGCACGCGTGTACTAGCTACGCTTACAGTTGGCGCGAGACACTACCGTGTCTCGTGATTCTCGAACCGTCGCGTCCATGGTGTAACCCAATTGGCATAGGAGTGTCGCAGAATATTCCTTGAGAATGCCACTGGTGTGACAGTGGAGATGTACAAAACAAACGTTTATAGAGTATTCCATAGACATTTCTTTCGGAATGTATTTTATTAAATTATTCCCGAAGTGTTCTTTAGATATTCCTGAAGAAATGTTCCATGAACATGCCAGCGAGAATGTTCACTGAATGTTCCCACACAGCACAAAGCTCCGATTAAGCTCCCAGGGAGTTCATTTCGCTGAGCTCCCGGGAAGCTTACAAAATTCGACAAAACAAGCTTCCAGGGAGTTCATTTCGCTGAGTTCCCGGGAAGCTTACAAAATTCGATAAAATAAGCTTCCAGGGAGTTTATTTCGCTGAGCTAAAGTACCTGTAAGATTTTTATACAATAAAAATTACGTTGAAATTTAGTAACATTATTCAGTATTTTTTACATATCGAATTATGTAATATACGAATGAGAAACACATTAATATTACATAAAATGTGATTGATTATCCATATATATGGTGTCTTGCATTTCATCGGGGTAGCACTCTGTACTATATGTCATATTAGGTGTACCTTTTTTCAGCATTTTGCTACAATCTTCCCCAAGTGTCCAAGATGGCATGTCGTACTTACCTGTAGTATGTCGTCCATTTTAAAACATGACTTCTCAACCCCTTGCGAGCTTAAATGAAGCTCCCCGGAAACTCCTATGTCCGCTTTTGAGAGCTCCCTGCGACTCCCAGATGAAAGCCGCTACGTCCACCGTGGCCGATGGTGGGGGGCCGCCGAGCGCCTCGGCTGTCTTCGGAGAGCAGAGTGCGACAGAGCTATGTTCTGTTTCACTCTCTCGCACGCTGTCAGAAACGCACAGAAATGACGAACCTTTGGTCATTGTGGGTGGGTTTCTCTCAAGTTTTCCAGCTGGGAGTTTTGCCCTCCTAAACCTAACTCTTCTCTCCGTCTGTTGCACATGGCCAATCAGAATCGTCATTAATTAGAACCGTGGTCAATTGGAAAACGAAACCACAATTAAAAACGGAGGTTCTGTAAGCCACTATCTAAGCAGGGCAAAAGGCCAGATGATAGCCACGTAGTCGAGTCTTCGAGACAGTCGAGATCCCATAAATAAGACCGAAGAGGTCAGGTAGCATGCTCTCCCGAAAAAGAGACACACGAAGTAATAAACGTCATACAAAATTCAAAGGTCTCTGCATATAAAGAAAGAGATATATGTATGTATCCACTTGTGTCTAGAAGAGATTGCCACCCGTCGAATCTATCCACGAAATAAAAGAAGAGAAAATGTAATCAATCTTAAGACATGCGTAAATGCATACTCCTTTTTCGATCATACGCCTAAGAAGGACGAAAGAATATATCGCCTATTCTTTCCTCTTTCTTTCATCCTCCTCTTGGGGATATGCGCCAAAAATTTTCAAACTTGGATGCGTTAACATAGAATGTAAGAGTCACTAGTTGATGAAAAAAAGAAATCGACCAATATTAAAATTTTACCATTGTGAAAATGTTGTGTAATATACCCCCAACATTTTTCTAAGCTGGGGGTGTTACGTCCAGTGGACTCCACGATTTCTTTCTTTCCTAAAAATAGCACTGCGACCGTTCCCCCGAATGACCAATAGGAAGACAATATGGAAACGAGAGGTTGTCGACCCGTGAGAGGTCATAGCTACAAGATAAACTATTCCCCTTCATTTTTACGATCTAACAATCTTCGTTTCTACGAACTAACAATCTTTCTTCATTTTTACGATCTAACAATCTTCCATTTTTACGATCTAACAATCTTCCCTTTTTACGACCTAACAATCTTCGTTTCTACGAACTAACAATCTTTCTTCATTTTTATGATCTGACAAACACTCAAAACCCACGATGACAAGTGGAACCAGACCTCCTAATTGACAAGAATCGAACATAAATCCCATTAACGTCACCATGCTACGCCCTACAGCCGCGCTCTGGAAGAGATAATTAAACTTATTTTATTAGCAAACGATAAGAGGACTGGTACTCCTTGTCACAAAAAACAGGCGACAATCGGGCGCTACCGAATCCCCACTAGAAAATAAGTTAGAAAATTGTTGCTCCGATCCACCAATAAGCGCCAGCCAAATCGGCGTATTCAACCCACTCCCAACGAAAAATACAGTATATAAACCCTGATTCTGCGGAGGAAAGAGCACTTAACTTCTTCAGTATAAACTCATTGCCAGTAAAAAGCTGTGATATAAGTCGTCGTGCGAGTCTTCAAACTCAAAACGTCCAAGGGCCATGGTCATCCATCAGGAACTACCGAGAGCTCTTCCATCTGCGCTACAATCAGCCTTATAGAGGAAGACATCTAACTCCTCGGCCCATTTCCACGACAACCAGTCACGAAAACCAAATATTAGCAACAAATAAGTCCTCTTTCCCCCACGTAACCTAATATAATCAGAGGCCTAGAATTTTACATGTAAGAGACCCCATAGAAACCCACCATCCGTAAAATCCGCGACTAATAAATAAAAACCACTTTACAGTGGACCTATTCAACCTTCCACCAGGACAAAGTCGCGAACCGTAGTCAAATGTTTAAGGAACCTGAGGAATCGACGCACACGTCTGTTAGCCGCTTTAAATAATATTTCTCAGGATGATCACTTTTCTTCTCCCACTATTCCTTCCTTCTTCCACCATAATAAAAAACCACAAATAAATTCCTCACACTCACACATATTATACACTCACATCCGCGAAATGTAAAAATCCGACAATACAAACGAGATGTAACCTATTTATATTTTATTTTATAATTCTAAATGTAACTAATGTAAATGTTTAGTTAAGTGTAATGTCTTAGTAAAAATAAAAACTATGTGTTCTAATGTTTAGTTAAAATTATCTTTTATTTTATTTTTATAATTCTAAATGTAATTCTAAATGCAATATCAAGCCAAAAATCTTCTGTAATCTCTGATATAAAATGTCAAGTAAAAATCTTCTAATGTAATACCTGATCTAAATTAACCGTTCTAATGTTTAGTTAAAACTATCTTTATATATATATGTATATATATATATATATTCCTAAATGTAATGCTTGACCAAAATTATCTGTTCTTACAAATCCAAAATATAATGCTATGTTAAACTTATTTCTTTCTCATTTATTTTATTTTTAAAGACCTCACCCCCTTCGTTCCCCTTTGAGAGTGCACAAGGTCCGTCCCAGGGTAATAGGGATTAATTTCCTTGACTCAAAACTAGGACCTGCGATCGCACCGCTCATGAAAAGAGTCAGAGTGTCCTTTCGGGACATTGTCCTTTTCAGAGCCTTTGAAAAGTGCGTTCGGCTCGCTTCCACGCGCCTCCGAGCGTGTTAGCGAGATACCCAGATAGCAACATGTGTTCATTCTGAGCTCATTTTGCATACATGCATCTGCAAGACCTGAGGACAAGAATAGACACCGATGAGGGCTCATATGCTGCTCAGAATGCAGACATGTTATGAAATCACGGAAAACTTACAAAATAGCAACATAATGAACATAAAAATTGCATGAAATATAATATTGCATATTATCAGCTATTTGGATCACATAAAATGACAACGAGGTTTGCTTGTGTTTATAGTTTATGAGTTCATTTTATGATTAATAATTTTGTGAGGTTATATGGCTACGTTCGGGGAGACGCTATTTAGCGCTATGAGCGTACTCTGTCCTTGTTCAACTTTTGCAAGTAACAAGGACAGAGCACACTCATAGCGCTAAATAGCACCTCCCCGAACGCAGCCTATGTTGAGATGTATAAAATAAAAGCAAAATAATATATGCCAATGTTGTATATTTTTAAAAATAATTTTCACCAAAACAAACTGTACGAAGTTGCTCGTTGTTTTAACATGTATTGCATAATAAGGTTATACAGAAAGAAGTGGAGGAACAAACACTTGCGCACGCGGCACGCACAGTACATGAAGTCCTTATGGCTTATGCACAGGACGCGAGCGGGAAGCATACACATTTGCATAAGCGCATAATGCAGAAGCATAAGAAAACAAGCCAATCAGAGTCCTACATTTCCATCGTGGCAATATAGATATGAGGACTCTAATTGGTTCATTTTCTTATGCGTTGTGCATTATGCTTTTATGCAAGAGTGTATGCTTCCCGCTTTTGCAGCAGCCTTGCAAAAACTTCCTATTATACCTTTGCATATAACGCAGAAATAGAATGATGCATAGCGCTGATAATGACTCTCCGAACACAGCATTGACAGCCGTGAGTTTATTCTTGCCATGTGGCAAGCATAATTTTAGACATATTTTATTATGATGACATAATGATGACAACCGTGACACATATTTGATTTACAAAACATGACAGTTGATTGTCGTAAATGTATGATTATCAGGGAATGCAAAAATAACAGCAAAATCTGAGATCACAGTTTGTCCTCAAGAACATATTACATTGTACTCATAACATGTGTCATCATGATATGATTACGAAAAATTGGACAAATGTCTATCAGAATTAGAAAATCATGATGTGATGAAATATGATCATCACGCGTTGCTATCTGGGTATTTTAAAATTACTTGTTACGTCATTCCATACCTCAATATCTGCCCGTAAAACTCTATTTCCTTTCTCAAATCTATCCCAACAGGTTTTGACGTAACACTGTGAAAAAATAGTTTAAAAGGACGAAATTTTTATTTTATTGAGACCATGACTTAATCTGATTATCATTTTATGCGGGGCATAATGGGATTCCTCACGAAACTTATACAGGGTGGTCTAAAAGTCCCGGAACGGTTGAATATCCCGAGAAATTCTGGGTGGATCGGAAAACGGAAAAATACGTATTTCCTATTTTTGAAAGAGCTATCGAATGATACCAAAATTGACCCCTCCACCCCCACCCCTGTGGGTGGGGCGGGGGACAACTTTAAAATCTAAAATGGGAACCCCACTATTTACAACAGATTCGCATTCCACGTTAAAAAATACGTAAGTTTTGTCTGAAACATTTTTTTATTTGCCTAATACTTTTTGAGATGTTCAAGAGAAAATTTATAACTTTTTCAATGTTTAGCTTATGATATTTCGATAACTGTTTGTCAGAGGGAAAAGTAGTACAGGACTTTTTACTTGATTTGGTCTCAGGAATATGCTGTCGCAATAGTGCTCTAATTATTGAAAATTTTTATGTATGTAAATTTGGTAGATGGTACAATACACAAAAATTTTCAATAATTGGAGCACTATTGCAACAGCATATTCCTGAGATCAAATCAGGTAAAAAAGTCCGGTACTACTTTTCCCTCTGACAAATAGTTAACGAGATATCATAAGCTAAAC
>NW_011966471.1:0-4712 GCF_000949405.1 Vollenhovia emeryi | reverse complement strand
TTAGGCAAATAAAAAAATGTTTCAGACAAAACTTACGTACTTTTTAACGTGGAATGCGAATCTGTTATAAAAAGTGGGGGTTCCCATTTTAGATTTTAAAGTTGTCCCCCACCCACAGGGGTGGGGGTGGGGGGTCAATTTTGGTATCATTCGATAGCTCTTTCAAAAATAGGAAATACGTATTTTCCCGTTTTCCACCCACAATTTCTCGGGATATTCAACCGTTCCGGGACTTTTAGACCACCCTGTATATCACGAGACACGGTAGTGTCTCGCGCCAAGTACGAGTATAAGCGAAAAGTTTTAAAGTGACAAGCTAAACCACGCGCGCGACACCGACCGTGTAGTTTACGCGAGTGCGCGAGTTGACGGGCCCTCGGAATTTCGGATCTCAACAACGGCTGATCCGACGAACTTGAGACTGCGCTTAATCGATAGCTTGGGTACGATTTTATTATAATAAAAGTATTTTTACTTTTCTCCTACGTGCCCCGTGTGTGGAGATATTGCTTGCAATGCAAAGTCCGCAGTTGTGAATTCGCGTTTAAGAAACGTCGTCCACGTCGTCGTCGTCGTCGTCGTCAACCACCAGAATTCCATTTCATATTTCTGCCGCACGTGGCGCTCGCAAGCGCGGCTGACGTGACTGACGTTACCGATGTTACCTACTTAGCGCGCAAGACCGACGGGTGTAGTTTACGCGAGTACGCGA
Organism: Vollenhovia emeryi; assembly: GCF_000949405.1. Taxonomy (NCBI): domain Eukaryota; kingdom Metazoa; phylum Arthropoda; class Insecta; order Hymenoptera; family Formicidae; genus Vollenhovia; species Vollenhovia emeryi. Next base: position 4,000 of record NW_011966471.1, on the reverse strand, counting down.
GTACGCGATTTGATAGGCCCTCAGATTTTTCGTTTAATATATTTGCTTGATTGGCTACACTATTTCTCGGACTGAGGACTCGTATAGAAGTCTAACATCGTGGTTAACGACACAAGGTTAATATCATACAAAACGGACATCGGTTCTTTCGTGGTTCTCTCTCGTAATAATAACTAGCGAGTTACCAGTTAACGGGCATAGTGTCTAGAGTTTATTTATAGTATTTAACACTACGAAAGGTGTGATATCACCCAAAAAACTTACCTTTTTAAAAAAAAGGTAAGAAAAGCACCAAGTATAAGCTCCAATGTTACTCTATCTCTTCTGCAAAAGTATCTTCTTTACAAAAATATCTTTCCTGCAAAAGTATCTTCTTTACAAAAATATTTTTATAAAAATATCTTTCCAAAAATACCATTTCAAAAATATTGTCTCTACAAAAATCTTCTCTACAAAAGTAATGATATCATCAACAAATTACGCCAAATATAACAATTAGATAATTAGATAAATATAACAATTAGAAAAAATTAGATAGATAATCAATATCTGTGCAGAAATACTTTACTAAAGTGACTAGAAAAGATTGTTTAATAGCGTAAAATTACTTATGGTAATAAAAAATGGAATTTTATCATTGTTACCTCATGCTAATCTATCAACGAAATTATAAGCGAGTCACGGAGAGTGCAGCGATCGCATTAAAACATTTATAGCATTTTTCAGTTAAAAATAATATGACAACTGATAACAGCATGCGATAAGGATCATCTAATAGCAATAATTGCAATATATTTCAATACATAACAGCACTTGTGTAAAAAGTTATACATCATATCCCATTATGCCCCGCCGTTCCGTTATGCCCCGGGTTCCCCTATAAAGAATTAAAAATTTGATTCTTGTTTTTGTGATTAATAGAATAAATAGAATTAACTATCTAGTATATTTTTACAACCCCACGCAACTTTCTGAGAGTTAAATAGCTCATTATGAACAGAGTCTGTTCAGTTACTGTTGTCAATCTGTTCTCAGATTATGTACACAGGTACTGCTCGATATTTGCCGTCAATCAGTCGTCAGGTTGTCTTGCAGACTCTACGCGGTTTTTGCTGTCAATATGTTCACATGATCTGTCAGCAGGCTCTGTCGACCGAACACGAGCTTAATGCTGACACAGATGACTATGGTTCTGACGTAGGATTTTGCGCAAATTTGCTGTCAATCTACACGCATAGTGGTAACATTTTGCTATCTGGGAAAGTAGGGTATATATGCCGGTTCTAACTCAAAAGCTCTGAGGGGAGCGCGGGGCGAGGGGACAGTTGCGGGCGCGGGGATATGGGTAAGGGAAGGGAGGGGGGAATATGGGGAAGGGATAGGACTGGACCTGACGCTGCGGTGGAATGTTCGAGATATAGAATTGTAGTTTGTAGATGTAACTAAAAGAAATATTTTAGAAAATGTCAACGATTTCTCTGTATTTTCTATCATATTAGCACACTTAAGGGGGAAAAGAGTGTGACGAAAAATAATTTATTCTTGGAACAATGTTTTATTTATATTTTTAAATGTAACTAACAAATAGTTTAGAAAATATCTACGATTTCTCTATATTTTCTATCGCATTCTATCTTATTCTATATGAGTGGGCGGGGGAAGATGTAGGATTAAGGGTGGAGTAAGCTAAAAATTTTCCTGGGACTAGTAAAGACGCCCTCAGAGTTTCAGTCGTCGCCGTCGAAGTGAGTCGATTTCTCCGGTGTTTTCAATACAGTGTTAGAAGAATGAATCATTACGTTCCTCTGGATATGTCGTCCAAGAAACAGTGTAACGCGTAAGTACCGTAAAGTTATATATTGCATACATTTTTCAACATTTAATTGTATTTTTTCAAACCGTTTTAGCAATCGGCGTTACATGCCGTATGTTCCTCGAAGCAGTTATACGCCATCCGTTCCTCAAAGTTATACATCATCCGTTTCTCGACATGAAACTGTTTCATGCAAGCAACAGCATGATGCGTAAGTACCCTAAAATTATTGTATATTTGTTCATACTTTTCCTGATTTACTTGTATTTATTTTACTTTATGTATTCTTTCAGTTCTGATAAACCTCGTTACACGCCTCGTATCATGAGCAGGAGATTCGCCCTGACATCTACTGCGTACAAATACTTGGATGTTGGAATCTGCGTGGTACCTGATGCATCCTATGTGGAATTCATGCTCGGCGATAATCGAGGTGTTGGATTATTCAACGTGGATGGAAATTATCAAGAAACGTGTAGAAATAGAGCAGCTCTTCAAGTCAACAGACGCATCATCGGTACAGATTGACAATTTAGTTTTAGAACTTGTTAGAATGTACAATAAAAAAGTTGTAAAATTAACGTTAGATGACACTTGCATGTACATGAACATGTCAACTGTATTATTTTTACTCAAACTCGAACATTGTGTAGAGCATGTATATCGCAAACTGTCGGAGGATATAGAAGCTGTAAATGAAAGCTTCGATCAATTTGTGTGTTGTTTGCAAAGTAATATGACCAGTGCCGAGAGAGATGATGCAATTGGTATACTGTACGAGGTATATGATAAAACTTCTGTCATAGATTGTGAATTAATAGTTTATGCTGTAGATGAACTTATTGCTGAAACCTTAAAACGAGGTGATGAACGAAAAAAATTAATAATTGTATAATAAATAAACTTTTCGTCCATTAACATTTTTCTTCTGCTTCCTACCCATACATATAAGATCGAGATATGAATAAATTTAAAAATATGCTGTGGAAGGGAGAGTGCACAAACGGAAAGAAGTATAGGATACGTGTGGAAAAAGACATTAATGCAATATTGGTAGAAATATATTTATTTTATGGTTACATAACCAACTGAATATTTTAAATACATTTTTCTTGTACAAAGACAAGTTGTTACACATTTATTTCTCATGCTTGGACCACCAATTGTAAAGTTTAAAAACATTTTGTAAAGCGCAATTCGCTACATGTCTGTGGCAACGCACAGTGTGCGTAACGTCCAACTTATTTAGAGATTGTATGTCTTCGTAGTGCGCGTCGATAGTTTCGATATAAACATTTTCTCTCGCGTCGTCCAGGAGTAACTTCCGCAGCCATTCTCGTTTTTCCAATCCCTTGACATATACGAGAGAAAATCTCGTCTCGTCATCGCTGTCGTCATCATCATCCTCCTTCTCCTCTGTACCAACCACAGCTGTTGTAATCAAACTTCTAGCTCTGCTGTATGGAATTATTCCGTCTTCCCATCGTACTCCGTGACGATTTGAAATCAACCAGGATGCTTGGTGTTGCTCCGCTTTGGTGAGACATTTCCATGGTACGGGGCACGCGAAAATGTAGTGAAAGAGAACGCATCCTTCTCTGAGAGAGGCAAGCTCTTTTACATAAAAGTTTCTGCCAACGATAAAACCTTGCAGGTCCACAAACGTTGGTATGAACATGTCGAGACTTGTTTGGACACGTCGAGACTCGTTTGGACACGTCGGGAGAAGGGGAAATATTACGGTTCGTCTTGATGCGTGGATAGATTTTAAATCCTTTCATCCCCTCTAAACGGTATTGGAAAGAAAGGGGGGAAACCAGTTTTCTTTCAAACTGTCATACTTAGGTGATTTTGCGCACGACATTTGTCAGCGGGTTGTACTGAACAACTCGATCGTGTATAATGAGACAGTACGCAGTGGTATTATTCAATACATTCTCTTTACACTCAAATTCCAATCTCACGTCCACGGTCGCGCTCTTGAAAGATTCGTTTTGTCGAGAACAATCGATGATCACAAACGGACCGTATTCTAGAAATTTGTAGACAGTGAGACCTGGCGCAAGATCATCGTTTCCACAATAGCTCTTCCGGAATCGTAAAAACGTATCATACAGACTCGAATATTTGTCTTTATCAAAATCCAGATTCATATCGTCATATGGATAACATTCAGAGTTCAGATAG
>NW_011966470.1:13389-16972 GCF_000949405.1 Vollenhovia emeryi | reverse complement strand
TCAGCATCTCGGAAAAGCGACAACAATACTTCGACACTTTCGATTATCGACTTAACACGGCATTTTTATAGGAAAAAAAAATCTAAAAGATCTAGAAGAATATTCCTATACCATTGAGCGCTTACCCAACATTTTTACTCATTTCAAAGTCTTTCTAGGAGTACTATTAACATCAATATATGAATGTCCGGAAAATTTGATTTATTAAGATTATGATTTATTAAGATTAATTATTTAATTATTATTTTTAGATTACCTGATAATTATAACATATTACAGAAAATTGACTTATTTTCTGTAAATAAGATTTTACATCCCATAAAGGAAGATATATCGCCCATTTTAAGAAATTTTAAATCTAATCCTATAGTGGGAAAAATAATTAATGAATATCATAATATAAATTTTGTCAAATGGATTAATATATCAAACACTACATTATTTTGGGCGGAAGTAAATGCTTATAGAGACGCAGGTGGTAATAATCCTTTTGGAAATCTGGCCAAATTTGTATTAGAACTTCTTTCTTTGCCATGGTCAAATGCTGACGTGGAACAAACGTTCAGCCATTTAAACTTGGTGAAATCCAAAATTAGAAATCGCATGCAAATTTCAACACTTAATGCGATTTTAAATATAAGGTAACTGATAATTATAATTTAACAAATATTAAATCTGATGTTTTAATAATATTTAATAATAAATAATAAATTAAATAATAATTAATAATAATTGTTTTCAGATATGGTCTAAGTCGACACAATAAATGCTGTCATAATTATGAGATACCGAATTCATATATTCGTTTAATTGGAACAAATGTTGCATATGTTAACTGTGATATCGATATGATTAATACTGAAGATTCTCAAGAAGACTGGATCGATATTAATTAGAGTTACGCTTAAAAAATATTACAAATATCAATATATATAAAAAATAATATATGATTATATATTGTTATATGTATACATATTTAGAAACTATTTGTTTCAATTAATATTATTCGTTTTTGTTTATACATATACAAGAAAATTGGGAATGGTTCGACGAGATACATTCAACTAAGGCCGAAGAAAAGCCAGTAATTAATATGTTTCTAATAATAATGTTTATTGTGTTATTACATGCATTATTTGTTAATAGAATGAGATAACTAAATTTTAATTTTCCCAAGTGTGACAAATAAGATTGCCATATGAGGCACTAGACTTAAGAATAAGCAAAAGAGAAATACAGACTTTTTTTTCAAAAATAATTAAATAATACAGTCGTGATTAATAAGATTTTATAGAATTATAATAAAAATGTTATCTATCAAATTTTTGTTTTTAGTAACTCATCTGAATTATAATTAATCATATCAAGCACAATAGTATGCATATCTCAACAATTATAAGTCACAGAATTTACAAAATTGCATCCATTGTTATATCAATAAATAACCGCTATTAATAAAACGCTTTATAAATGTTATATATTATATGTTATACATATATTATATAGTATTAAAAGTTTGTACCGCATACTAAAAATGTTAATTAATGCTATCTATTAAAAATGTACTATATATATTAATATAGTATATATTAAAATAGTAATAGATTGATTATTCAAAGTAATACAATGATTAATTGAGTAATTTCTTCTTATCAGGAAGAATACGCAGATGTAATGCGTTGTGTACTCATGACAAGCAGCACGTATCGGCACCTTAGTGACATATCAAGAGGTGGTATACAATATTTTTTAAATCGTCCAAATATTATTATTAATACATCGGAACCTGTATGCCCTTATAGCGAGGAAGATTGGCAATGGATCAAGATAGAAAGTTCTACTGTTTCTCCGGACGTATACATAGAATAATAAAACCAATTCCGAAGTAATTACACGCATACATATATTAATTATATTCCTGATTTATTTATTATCGAAGCTTTCACAGATCTAAGATAATTTTAGCGAATTTCGAACATTATGATAAATATGATCGACCTTACAACATTACCATTAAATTAAAAATTTTGTAATCTCTAAGAGATTTTATTAATAAATTTTTTTTCTTAAATATTTTTACAGAATTAGCTGAAATTATTAAAATACATTTTTAAGTATAAAATGACAAATTTCTTCAAATTTTCTTTTATTAGTACTGTTGCTTCTATGATAAATTATAAAAAAAATTTTAATGTACACTGTTTTTAATTTCAGATATAATCTAGACCCTTTCTCCCCAAATTTCGCGAAAATGAAACTCACATATGAATACGAGGAACAAGGAAAACATCGTGGAGTTTATGCCGTACCGTTTAATTCTGGAAAAATAACACTGACAGATAGAGTATACCTTTACAAGACCGCGGATGGATTCGAGTACACTCCACATTAGTACTTTTTTATTTAATATCAGAGCCAATATTTAATATTGGATCTGCGTTCTATTATTTTTTATCTGTTTGCTCGTGCTTATACAAATCAAATTAGTTCTTTTAATCAAAGATTGTCTACGTACTAGTTTTAATTTCATTTTTATGATTACTTTTATCTATCTTAATTTAGTTTTTTCATGAAATTGTCCAACATCTAAATTTAAAAAAAATTTGTAAGGTAAAAAATGCACAGGGAGATATTTTATGTTTGGCATGATTCTGTTCCAAATAAAACTGTCCTTGCAATATGTGCATTATATTCAATCTTTAAATAAAAATATAAAAAGAACAAAGTGATACTATTCTTACATAAAACATACTTTTTGATTTTCAATATTAATTTCTCTGGATATTAAGTCTCCTATGATAAAATTATACTAATCTTAATATATCTCCTTAGCAATTTTATTTGATATACTCATATTTTTTTTAAAAACTTAGCTTGATAGACAATTGGTAAAATAAACTTATGTTATGTTATTTATAAGTTTTATGTTATTTATTAATTTACATCACACACATTTTATTTGATGTTTTATTGTAATGATTATAAATGTGTAGATTCGATAAATTAATTGTTCACTAACGAAATAATAAAATATAATATTTATAAAACGTTAAACATCAAAATATGGAATATATAGAATTAACAAAAATATACTTTATAAACAATTCCCATCTAAACGTATTATATATTTATTAAACCTATAGCTATTATTAAATAAACGAATTATAAGTGCAAATATTTTCTTTCTATATTTATTAGCAGCTCTGTATACAAAGTTGCTTCACAAAGATACATAAGTATTTATTGTTATTAGAATCTTTAAAGAAGCATCAATTATTATCTATATGCAATTATATTTAATATTTCAAAAAAGAATGCACACAATGAAATAAAAACATTATACATACATATGTATAATGTTGATATTTTATAAAGTAACTGTTGCGCGCGTACAATTTTTCAATGTGTATAACGTGAGCCCGTCAACCTAGACAATTGGTGAGAACGTGTATCTCCTGTGATTCAGATGTAATAGATGTAACGACTGGTCCCCGTTGAAGAAGAGTCGTTCTAATGTCTTACAACGGCTCGATAATCTATCGACAGAGTGGGCTTCTAATTCGCGATTTAAGGGGATGCTAAA